>NW_028293290.1:0-35646 GCF_964106645.2 Podarcis pityusensis
GGAAGCAGCAGGTATTAAGAAACACACAACTGTTCTAAAAGAAGAAGTTAAAGAAGAAGTGTTACTTGCTAGTGGTGCTAACGTTGCCATGAAAGATTTATTTCTCCTTTCACAGACAGCATCTGACAAGCAGAAGTCTCCTAAGAAGTAGGAAAATACGTATTTTCCCACAACCCTAACTACCTTAGCAATGCTCACTGAGGAAACCACTTTGAAAGAGAAATCCCAAAAGAACCTGGAGAGGCTTAAAAACCAGTAGCAAAAACATGACAAATCGACACAGGAAACAATCACAAGGTTGGGGAGTACACATGCCTGTACATGCTAAAGTTATCAGGTAACCAGAGAATAACCAGTCTGGCCTGCACTTGTGCCTTTTAACTGTGAAAGTTTAACAACTGCTGTGATCTGTAGAAACCAGCAGGCGAAGTATTTCTGGGCATGAAGGTGAGAATCAGCACTGGCTAATGTCTGCAGATGAAGCTGCTCTTATACATGAAGGACCTGGTTAACAAGTTGTCAATTCCAGCATAGCACTTTCTCTCTCTAATTGCCCTGGAATAACCGTCATATTCACAGTCACTAAAATGGGTTAGGATCTCCACTACATTCTGCACAGCTGCAGGGATTACACTGGGAAGTCAGAGCAGCAGTGTTTGAAACTCCCATTGCTCTAGGCAAATTTTGCAACAGGGAATTTCATTAATGTGAACAGTTTCTGAGCTCTGGGCACAGTACTGTGCCACTGTGCAGTACTGCCACTGCAGTACTGCCACTTTTTCTGCCTCCCCACTTCCAGTCACTCTCTTTAGCCAGGAGAAGGGGCCTTCTTAATATTAAGGTGGTGTGCAGGGGAAGAACTAGACCATGTGAAAAATGAACGTAAGATTTTACCTGCAGTTCATTCATTTTCAGGTTTGTATTCTTGTTGTAAAAAAGTGTGCCTAGACACTCCATTGTGGCGTCCATAACCTAAGTTTAAGGTGTCATTTAGCTCCTAGCTTTCTTAGTTTCTAACACTGCAGAGAAGAGAGGTACTGTGTGTTGGTCTACCCAGTTTTCTACAGCACCCAGAGTTGGGACCATGAAGTATTCTCTGATTACAAAATTAGAGCTTCTTTTGTTTCTCCCAAGTTGTATATCCCATAGATAATTGAAACCTGTCAAGCTACCTTTTACGAAACCAGATCATTGGTCAATCCAGCTTATTCCTGCACACACCAGGGGTAGCCAATTTGGTGACCTCCAGATGTTGTTGGACAACAACTCCCATCATTCCTGACCATTGGTCATGTTGGCTGGGGCAAATGGGAATTGTAGTCCTACATTATCTGGAGGACACTACATTGGCTAACCCTAGTCTATACCTACTAGTGGCTCTCCAGCATTTCAGGCAGGGCTTTCCCCACGCTGGTCCTTCCTGCGGATGGCCAGGACTGAATATAGGATTTTTGCATGCAAAGCTTGTGCTCTACCACTGAACTAAGGTCTTCAGCTGATGGATCAGGGCTCTTAGGAGTGCATCATTTTCTTACGTGTTTGTTTAGACCTTTAAAAAAAGGAATTATCAGTATAGCAACAGTTTTCAGAGTTGTTCAGCAGAGGCAATTTCATCAGACACAGGTGTCTCTTATCATTGCAAACCGGAGAAAACCCCCACTTCTTTCACAACTCTCAAAACTTGAAAAAGATCTGCTGCATCTGATGAAGTAGCTTCTAGTCCACAGAATGGGGGTGGCCAACAACAGAAGTTGTTGAACTACAACTCCCATCATGCTGGGCCACTGGCCATGCTGGCTGGGGCTGATGGGAGTGGTAGTCCTTATGACGTCTGGAGAGCATCATATCTGCTACCCTTGCCACAGAAGCTTCTGCCACAATAAATCTGTGGAAGCTTTCTGAAATGCCACAAGACTCTTGATTTCTACTGCTTTCCCTTTTTAGCTGGCCATCTAGACAGAAAGAAAAGAAAACTGAACATAAATTTAAACGGATTTCAGGTTGCAGATTAGAATGAACAAGTGTCCTGTGCTGTATATCAGTACCCCTATTTCACGCCCAAAATATGCAGCTAGAAGACTGGGGGAAAGCTAATCTTTTTAAAGCACCATCTCACCACTTAAAACTGCAAGAGCTAAAGGGTCCTAATCTAAAGTGCAACCCATTCTTGAGTAACAGACTGAAAGGTTTCATAGGAGGGAGACGCCAAATGGGAGCAGCAAAATTAAGTTCCTACCACCCCAAGTAAAACAACCACTTAGTTAGGTCCATCTCCATGCCAGTAATTCATTTGTGATTCATTTCAGCCCGTTATGCAGCATATAAAGAACAAAAAGACACACACTTGAGGGCAAGGCATGGTGGGGGGAGAAGAGGAAGACCTGTAGCGTTAAAGAAGCTAGTTCACTCCACCAGCATGGGAGAATTGTAGAGTTGGAAGGGACCCTGAGGATCATCTAGTCCAACCCCCTGCAATGCAGAAGCACCAATGGGGGGCAGGGGTGCTGTGAAGGGACAGCCTGCCATTGCCACTTTCCCTCTTTCTAGGTGTTGCCTTATTTGCTGTTGCCAATTCCCTTCTGGTCCATATCGCCATTCCCCACCCCGTACCCTCCAGCATTTCTCCGATGAAAACAGGGGCTTCCTAGGGGAAAGCCGGACATTCTGGGGTCCAATCAGAAACGGGGAGGGCTTCTGCCAACCCGGGACTGTCCCTGGGCAAGAGGGACACTTGGAGGGCCTGCCAACCCCCCGTCCCGAAAGCTTTAGCTGGCAACTATCCCCCCAACCCGAGCAAGGGTCCAGCAACAGGCGTCCCTTCGTGCAGGCCACGGGCGCCCTTCAGCACCGCACAGGAGGCTCCTCTCGCCTCCACGCCGGGCCGGAGCGTCCCTGCGCGAGTCGCTAGGCTCCAGGCCACTTTCCGTTCCCCTCCAGGTCTTGGCGCGCCACCTTTGCTTATAGCCCCAGGGAAGGGATTCCTCAGTTCCTGCGGACTTCAATGGCCGCGGAGCACCATGCACAAGAGGCGCCCTGTTGACTCTCCCACCCGGCCTCCCTTCAGGCGATGCCCCAGCATCTCTCCTCGCCCCTTGTGCGCTTGGGAAGCGAAGCCACTCACCGGAAAGCCGAGGGACGAAGGAGTTGCAATCCAGGCTTCTTCCCCTCAGCGGCAAAAGGGGGCGCGCGGCACAGCCAACCCCAAGCCTCGCTTGTCCCTCTCAGGCCACGTACGCCGTCCAATCAGAGCGCGCGGCGAGGGAGAGAATGCCCACCCGTGTCTCTTCCTCCGCCCACCCAGCCGAGGCCTGGGCGCCGGTGGTCGGGGGCTGGCAGAGGCAGCGGGCGAGGCCGAGGAAGCGCGGGCTGGAGTCGGTAATGGCGCCGCCGAGCGTCAAGGGCAACCCGCCTCTACGCCGTTTATGGTCTTCCTCTTCCTCTGGCGTCCGCGCGGAGGAGCTGGTGCTCCTCCCGTGGTGGTGACTCATGCGGGCATGAGCACATTTACGAGGAGGCGAGTCCCTTTGAACTCCCCGGGAGCTCCCCGGGAGACCATCCAGGCTAATATTGCCAGCTCTGGCCGGCAGCGGCTCATCCGGGCATCAGAGAAGGGAAGCTTCCCAGCCAGCCATGCCTAGAGATGCCAAGGACCGAAGCCGAGACCTTCTGCAGGTAGAGCAGAGATGTTCTGCCACTGAGCTACTTCTCAAGTGTCTAGGAGTGGCTGTAGTATGCGGGATAACCAGTGCTTTTTTTCTTAAAAAAGGAAATGTTTAGGGGTACAGTGGTACCTCTGGTTACGTACTTAATTCGTTCCGGAGGTCCGTACTTAACCTGAAACTGTTCTTAACCTGAAGCACCACTTTAACTAATGGGACCTCCCACTGCACCGCCGGAGCATGATTACTGTTCTCATCCTGAAGCAAAGTTCTTAACCCGAGGTACTATTTCTGGGTTAGCGGAGTCTGTAACCTGAAGCCTATGTAACCTGAGGTACCACTGTACTCTCATTTTGACTCAAGAAAATCACCACTTTATAGTTCAAATCGGGGAAAATAAATACAGTAAACGGACAAAAGTACAAAGAACACGCATTACCTCATATTACACAGCTGACAGCTCACAGTATTGGCACGAGGTTGTGTACACTAACATCTTCCCGATTCCTCTGCTTGCTGTCGGTGTCGGTCGCCAGATGTCGTCCTTTCAAAAACCATGAATTTACACACACTGAAGGCTTAAACAAACTCAATGGAGGGCCAACCAATTTTATAAATATTAAGTTGGCTACAGTGTTTAAATGCAATGAAGCTCTTGTTGGAGTCAGTATTAAATTCGCCTGTCAGATTCACAAAATGTTGAGGGGTATGCATACCCCGGCGTACCCCCGGGGGGGGGGAAGCACTGGGGATAACCCAGATTGAAATTCTCAGGTGCCAGAAAAGGCTATTTGTGTATGCAACAACTGCAGCCCTTGTTTTGTTAGCCCCAAAATGGAAAGTGAGCAAGGTCCCAACTAAAGACGGTTGGCAACTTATGTTGACAGAATATGCACAACTTGCAGATTTAACATATAGAATAAGAACATGCATTTAAAGAAGATTGGAAAACATTTATTGGATATATGGAAAATAACTGTATACAGCTGGAAATTCTGGCAGCATTAAGACACATTTAACAGAGTAAATAATTTTTGATGGATATAAAAGTGGAAAATTGCTTTGAATGGTTATAGTAAAATATGCAGGGATGTATGATATGTAAAATGAACAATGGAAAGAGAAGGGAAGTCATTGGATATTTTAAAGTTTGTAAAATGCTTATTTGAAATTGTAAAACAGAAAAGTTAATAAAAATGATTATATATAAAAGGAGTGGCTGTACTATGTGATCCATTCAATACCACAAGACTGGGAATTGTAGCTCTGAGAGATCAGCACCCTTAACAGACTACAGTTCCCAGGATTCTTTAGGGGACAATGAGACTGTTAATTGTTACACGTGTGCTCTCAGTGTGTGTTGGAGATGTGACCCATGTTGGGATTGGGCTTTTACAGCACATAGAATCATAAAGTTGGAAGGGGTTCCAAGGGTCATCTAGTCCAACCCCCTGAAGTGCAGGAATCCTGCCCACAACCATCCCTGGGTGGGCACGAGCCCCCAACCTTCTAGTTAACAGCCAGATGCACTGGTCCATTGTGCCACAAGGAACTGGGCACACGTTACTGACTTGGCTCTGAGAGCCCCAGGTTGGTGAACAGTTTTGGTTTCCTGTGTGTTAGCAGAAATCCCAACAGAGTTGCAGCGGTTTGAGTGTCAAGGCTAGAAGGAGACCCAGGTGTGAATCCACTCAGCCATAAAGCTCAGAGTAACCTTAAACCAGTTATTGAACTCTCAGTCTTGCCTACCTCACAGGGTTGTTGTGAAAACAAAAGGGAGGGAACACACCAGAAAGAGAAAGTGGGAGAAGAAACAGATGGTGAGGGAGATGCTACCAGGATGCTCTTCTGGTAAGAAAACGCAAACATAAGGGTGATGATGACTTGTCCACTTGCTCAACATGACTGAAGTGAAAAGAGAGGTCACAACCACTAAAAGGATCCGAGATATGGACCAATGAAAATGAGTTCACTAATATTGAAAAAAGTAGCATGCCAATACTTCAGTGGGTAAAATGTGGCAAGACACTAGCAAATGAAGTGTCCGTTGAGGCATTGGGGTGGGCGGGGGGGAGCACACCAGTTTTTAATACAAGCCTCTTGATTCCCCCCATCCCCAAATAATAGGCAACCAGTTTTTAAGAGCAAGAAAACTTTGCACCATCTATGACAGGAAGAATGGACTGATCCGACTTGTTCACAAAGTTGCTTCAAATGCAACTTTGATAAACCACTCTCTTCACAGAGAAACCCTAGCTTCCAAGTAGGTGGACCCTATTCTAGAAAAATGTGTGAAAATTAAGAAAATTGTTAATTTAATCAAAAGCAGTACTCTTCATACAAGTTCTCTGCAAAGGAGTGGGTTCTGCACTCCAAACTCTTGTTACGCATAAAAGTGAGGTGATTGTCAGGAGGACAATTGCTCACAAGGCTGTTCTGGTTTTCTTCAGAAATAAATAATCAGCATGTGCTTCATTTGACAACTCATGGTGGCTTTTACCACTTTTGACTGGTTTTTGAGTGGTTGACTGGCTGATCAAAAAGTAAATAATTGTTTCCATCAAAGGAGAAGTTATGTAATATGTAGAGCAGTTAACTGGTTCAGTGCCTATTTCCCCAAAAAACTGTGTGAGGATGTACAGTGAGTACAATTATTCACTGTGGACACAGAGGCACTGGAATCAAGATATGAGTTACAAGAACAGTTCCTTGAGCTCTCTTGTGACACAACCTTAAAAGGGAAGTAAGTAACATTACCAAAGTTTTGGATTTCAGTGACTAAAGAATACATACCCAGAATTAGCAAATGAAACAATCATCCACCCGCTGCTATTTTGTATACCACTTGTCTTGTGATCAGACTTCTCAAGAATCATGATCCAAAAAACAACAGTTTATCTGCATGGAATGAGATGTGAGTTGGCCTTTCTAATATCACTCCTCACTGGAATGAAATCTGGAACAACAAACATGTCCAGATGTCTCACTGAAATTTTGAGCAAGTATGGAAAAAACCCCACTGGTTTTCATCTACATAGTAGCAATACTAAGCTTGCTCTGTAAATTGCCATTTTAGGATTAATCATGTGCCTTATTAGTGCTATTAAATATAAATAAAAAATGAATATGTGGAAGTAGGTGCCATGTTGCAGTTTGGGAGGTGGGTCTTGGGTCTGGACCATTTGAAACCCACTACTCTAAAGCACAGAGGGCTAGTGAAATTCTTTAAAAGGTTTATTGTTTTGTCTCACAATGGCTCTGAATACCGTAGAGCTTTAACAACGAACATATTCTAGCCTAGATGATGTAGTAACACTGGACAAACAGCTGGTTTCTATTTCTGTTGAAAACACAAGCATAACTACCAAAGAAAGGTAACTATGTTAGCTTGTGGATATCACAGCACCACCCTGTGGTGCATAGGCAAATATGGCATGATGCCTTGTTTGAGCAAAGCCTCAAGTCCTTTTTTCTTTCATTGTAAATAAAATGACTGTTTGCGCTCTATACAACATCTTATATAATCCAAAGGACTGTATTCCTTTTACACAGCATCTTTTGTGATCCAAAAGGATCACTTTCTTGCTAAAACATGCTGTTTGGTGGATTTGGTTGTACTTGTTTTGTTCTCTGAATTTCCATGAGCTTGAGCCCCAAGAGCTGTGCAGGATTCCTGGAGCCTTGGACTCTCCTCACTGCTTTTGGCTGTTGCCAAGCAGAGGAGCAAACCCTAGGCTGGCTGGACCCTTCCGCCTGGCTTTGTCTCCCCTCCTGCATTCCCTGCCTTGCTGCTAAGGATGGGCGAAGGGGAGCAGCTTTGGGGCATCTTCCATGTTGCAAGGAACTAATGGTTCCAGAAAACTGGGGTGGGTGGGTGGGTGGAGAGAGGCGGATTCAACATATTTCCTTTTTGCAGAAAGGCAGCAAAACAGATGACTTCTTCTTTTTTTAAAGTGCCTGAGGCATACTGTGTAGATGGTGAGCTGTGTCTGGTTTGCTTTGTCCTTTACAAATTTATGCAGGCCTGTTTTAACACACACATGCCATCTGATATGGTAAAATGGATGGGTGGATCACATGTATTAAAAACAAAAAGAGGACACCCCCTGAATAAAATAAACATGTACAGAGAACCAAAATTAAGTAACAGTGCAATGTTGGGTAATACTTACCGTACTTTCACATCTGTGCACACCCGAGGGTGGGGGTGATGTAGGCCTTGGCTTATCTGCTTCCTCCTTTTTTGCCTGGACTGGCAGATAAGTTCTACTGACACCGCTCTTCTTCCAAATTCAGACTCCAGCAGGCAAGCTAAAAGTACAGTGATAGCACTAGGCTGGTGGCATCAGGCTAGCCGCCTCCCTCCACTCAGCATCAACTAAGACTGCCCAGCAGGCACTCCTCACTCCCTGCCATCATTTGCAGGGATATGGCTACCCTGAGCAAGCAAACTAGCACACAGCTTGTCTCAGTGGCATTTCAAATTGATGTCCACTTCAAACTGAATGTGCAAGCAAGCACCACTTTTGAAACACATGCTTCCATCGTCCCCTGGCCAGGTGCATCTGTATGGAAGACATACACATGCAAAACAACAACAATAACAACAACAACAACAACAACCACCCAAAAGGCATATATACATAGAGAGAGAAGGGAAAACCATTCATGCAATACCATCCTATCTATGTATTTACTGAGAAAGAAGCCCCTTTTGACTTACGAATAGGGGTAGAAAAGAAATTGCATACAGTTTGGATTTAAAGGCAAAGTTACCAATAATCTGCACTTTCCAAAACATCACGTGAATTGAAACAGCCATTCTTCACAATTCACACTTCCCTGAATTTTCCAGTGCAGTTCTCCATCCATCTCTTAAGTGTCACTTTCCACTTAAATATCCTGTTGTGTACTACAGGAGGCAACTATTTAAAAACAGTTGAACTGAACAGAAGCATACCCCTTCTGTACTCAAGTGTGGCTCAGGCTGCAAATCTACAGTATATGCACACATTGCAGGGCTCACTTGTTTTTCAGCATGTATAGGATTCAGCTTTTACTCCCTGGTAGTATGGCGCTGTGGGTTAAACCACAGAGCCTAGGGGTTGCCAATCAGAAGGTCGTCAGTTCGAATCCCTGCGATGGTGTGAGCTCCCGTTGCTCGGTTCCAGCTCCTGCCAACCTAGCAGTTTGAAAGCATGTCAAAGTACAAGTAGATAAATAGGTACCGCTCTGGCAGGAAGGTAAACGGCGTTTCCATGCACTGCTCTAGTTTGCCAGAAGCGGCTTAGTCATGCTGGCCACATGACCTGGAAGCTGTACGCCGGCTCCCTCAGCCAGTAAAGTGAGATGAGCTCCGCAACCCCAGAGTTGTCCGTGACTGGTCAGGGGTCCCTTTACCTACTATGTTAAAAATTGCACCTTTCCCCTCTCTTGTACAGCAACTCAGGGTCTGTAGTGACCAAGTGAAAGGGAGGACAGGGCTCTAGCACCTATAACAAACAGACTACGTAGAAGAGGGGAATTTCAGCAGGATTAGCGTGTCAGGCAAAAGAACCTGATCCATCAAGTCAAATCTAAGGCTGCTTAATTTTTTGGTGATTTGTCATACAGCCATCGCTACAGTTTCCACTTTAAAATACACAGAAACTCCCCCACCCATGGGTACAGCATATAGCCAAACATTTAATCACTGATGTACTCTAGTCTAAACAGTGTCATGGGATCAGAGGAACAGGAAACAGATTCCCCCTTTTTTAAGTTTCTGATTCCAGAATCTTGAGCTCATAAGTTTCACTTTCCATTTCCCTTTTACAAGCAGAGAACAAATTCTTGTAAGTACTGTGAAGACTATAAAGAGGAAAGAGCACTCCCTACCATACCCAGTTTTATGGAAAGAGGAAGGTCAAGCTTCATTACACCTTATAAACAATCTGAGATTATGGGGTAAGTAACAAATAATAGGTTAGTGTGTACAGTGCTTGCTTCTTGTTTATATTATTCATATGAATGATATAGATAAAGAGACACCTTTTTTTGCTTTGCTAGATAAATATAGATAGATTACGAAATATGGAGCTTAAAAATTACTTGAGGGAGGGCATTTGAGACTGGTTGCTTTCACAAAAAAGATTCACTGTGGCATTGTCACCAAATGGCAATTCATTGGTACTGGAATGGCTAGCAGGGTCTCCTCAGAAAAACTTAAAAGATTGGCTTACCACGTAACCACCTCACCTACTTGGTTTTGTGGAGAGTTGCCCATGTAGGAATACGTCTCTGCCTGACTCACCAATTACAGTGGTACCTCGGGTTACATACGCTTCAGGTTACAGAATCTGCTAACCCAGAAATATTACCTCGGGTTAAGAACTTTGCTTCAGGATGAGAACAGAAATCGTGCTCCGGCGGCACGGCGGCAGCAGGAGGCCCCATTAGCTAAAGTGGTACTTCAGGTTAAGAACAGTTTCAGGTTAAGAACGGACCTCCGGAACAAATTAAGTACTTAACCCGAGGTACCACTGTAGTTGCATTTTTTTATTCAGAAAGCCTCTTTCTCAATAAACAGCAGAGAAATGCAGTGAACTAGTGATTCAGGATGAGATCGATTCCTGCCTGGTTAGCTCGCTGTATTTTCTCTCTGTCCTTTGGTATAGATATTTTTTGCTCCCTTGGCATGCATCAGTGACACCAAGCTGAGAAAGTGGGATCTAGGTACATGAGTGTACACAAAAGGCAAGCAGAGAGCGTGTGAATTTGAGCATGTATGTGTTATTTAGCCTCACACACTTTGGACCCTAGTTGTCATGGGTCCAAGGCCTCTTGACCAGTGGTGGAGCTGGGGGCTTTTGTACCTGGAGCGGCAGGGTGGGGCACGTCGCCGTGGGGTGGGGCATGTCACCCATGGGGGGCGGGGAATGTCACCTGCATGAGCATCCTAATGGCGGCGCCCGCGCAAGTGTCCCCTGCCCACGCGAGGGGGTGGAGAAAGGCGAGGTGGGGGAAGAGGGCTTTAGAACACTCTTTAGAGTTCCCTCTGTCCGAGGGGCTAGATGTAAAATGTTCTTTGGTACTCAGAAGGCATGAATGTGTGTAGGGGGGATCTGGTTTAAAAGTGCCGCTGCAGTGTGAGGGAAGGAAGGGGAAAATGGCGCCCGAAAAAAATTCCCCAAAAATGGCACAGCCCGAACAATCATGCCAATCCAAAGCGGCGATTCCAGGACCGTCCATGGGCCAGATCCAGAGGGCAATTGGGCCTGATCCGGCTCTCAGGCCTTAGTTTGCCGACCTCTTATATAGCAGGTTAACATTTCTGACAATGTTGTAGTGGTTTTAGATCAGGCATGTACAAGGCAAGTTAGGAGAGGTATTGGTCATGGACCAACACAAATAATGATAAGCTTTCATCAGCCTTTCTTTGCAACTTAGTAATGTCTCTGTCTCTTTTTATTCTCATTGTGTAGTGACATTTCCAAGGATCCTTTGTATGAAATACTCCAGCAGATGGACTGCCATTTTACATGGACATTGCTGGAGGAAGACATTGATCTTGACGAATTAGAGGGAAGAATTGCTGACCAGATTAAGTTTTTAGTGGGCAGAGTTCAACATTATAACCTGCTGGCCTATGTGAAGTACTTGAATGGCAAGAAAGAAGAGGCTCTGGAAATTTTACAAAAAGCTGAAGAGAATGTAAAAATAGAGGACCCAGAAGAAGTCGAAAAGGCAAGCCTTGTTACATGGGGCAACTATGCTTGGATGTACTACCTCATGGGCAAACTTACAGAAGCACAGACCTACATAAACAAGGTGGAAAGTACCTGCAAGGAAAATGGAAGTGCCTCTCCTTATAGGATGGAACCCCCACAGGTGTCCTGTGAAAGGGGGTGGGCACAGCTAACGTTTGGACAGAATTATGCTGCCAAAGAGAGCTTTGCAAAGGCCCTGGAAAAAGATCCTGAAAACGCAGAATTCAATTCTGGCTATGCAACCTCAGTCTATCACCTGGAGAAAGAGTATGAAAAAAGATCTGCTGCAGTAGGTTCATCTCTGGAACTCTTGAAGAAGGCAGCAAAACTGAATCCGGATGATGCCTTTGTCTTGTCATTCCTTGCATTGAAGCTGCAGGAAACTAGGAAAGTGGAAGAAGGAGAAGAGCTCATTGAAGAAGCGCTAGGCAAACACCCTGGCCTTCCTTATGTGCTGAGGTACGCTGCCATCTTTTACAGGAAAAAGGGTGATGTGGAAAGATCCCTGGAGCTTTTGAAGGAGGCGTTGAGCTTGACACCAAACTCAGGCTTCCTACATCACCAGATGGGGCTTTGCTACAGAGCACAGTATTTTAAAATCAAATTATCAGAAGACCCACATAAAGACAAAAGAAAGATGGCAGAACTGATCAGACTGTGCATCTTTCATTTCAAAGAAGTGGTGGAGCACAAAACCAAATTCGTCTATGCTCACTTGGATCTTGCAAACATGTATGCAGAAGGGAAAGAGCTCCAGAAAGCGGAAGAGACGTTTCAGGAAGTGTTTGCAATGAGGAAACTTACTTGTGAAGAGAAACAGCAGCTCCACTTCAATTATGGGCACTTTCTGGAAAATCACAAAAATTCAAAATCTGAGGCTGTTGAACACTATCTGGCTGGGCTTAGGATTGAAAATGAATCATTTGAGAGAAATAAATGCAAATGGAATTTGAAGATGTTAATAGAAAAGAGAATTAAGGAAGGTCCTGCAGATACTAAGAGTTTGGGAATCCGTGCATTCATTCACCAGCTCGATGGAGAAAAGCAGCAAGCAATTGAGTGTTATGAACAAGCTCTGGAAACAGATCCTGAGAATGAAGAATATAGCAGTGTCCTCTTGGAGTTGAGGCTTTCTGTACAAAGGTAAACATTTCTACATGTGGTTCTTTGAGCTGCTTTATTAATAATGTGTGCGTGAGGGGGGGGGACATTCACCGTCTCCTTGTTCCACAGTATTCCATTCTTATTCCATTACAGTCCAGGAACTGAGTTGATGCTGGTCTGGTTAAGGCTAAGCATTTTACTGTTTTGGGTGTTATTGCTCTGACCACTATATTTTATAGCCTCCCTTAACAAATTATTACTGTAGCCACTCCCTTAATAGATTGTGGTAATTATGCAAGAGTCCCTAATTGCATGTAAAGGCATATTGTAGAAGTGCATGCTTCCTCGTGTGAAAAAGCCCTTGCCTGAGGAAAGCTAGCATTTCATAGGAAAAAGTTCTAGCCTCACACACACCCCATTTGCTAGTTTTTCAATGGGCAGGGACAGTCTAATCTTGTTCTCCCATATGTACTTTGTAGTGAGCTGTCCACAGACACTTGGCTTGCAGGAGGCCATGAGCACATGCTGGTTCTGTTCCAATTTCTCCCAGGCAGTACACTCACTCTACCCCATAAATTCTTGCACTGAGAGGGAAGGTCTGCAGAGCCGTTAAACAGTGGTAGAAGGCATACTTTTCATGCACAACATCCCAGGCTCAATCCCTGATGGAGCTGGGCAAGATTCCTGCTTGAAACCCTGGGGAGCCACAGCCAATCAGTGCTGATGCTAATGGTTTATTGACACCAATGCATAGTGCATTTCCCAGGCAGAAAAACTGGCAATTCATCTCTGGGTTGGATTTCATTCTAAGATGGGAAATAATTTGCAAGTTTTTAAAATTGACCTCTCAGTTGAGGTGGGCTTTTACTGGCAACCCTAGTTAGGATGATTGACTAGATGGAGGCTGGTTCAAATCTAGCAAAACCTTTTTAGGTTCTTAAAACAAAAAGGACTTGTTTGATGTTTGCAGATACCAGCATACAGTAAACCTTTCTGACAAGATTTAGTTACCGGTACTCTTTAGCTCAGACATGGATGACACATGCCTCACAGGGCTTACATGTGAAATATTGTTTTATTTAATTTCACTTTTTAATTTGTATTAAAAATTAAATACATAATTTTATGTATTTCTATATTACTATACAAAAGGCAGTTTACAACAAAATTCACAACAAAGAACACACACCTTACAATAATCTGATCCAGTACAAAAAGTCATAATAAAACATAACTTTAAAATGGAATGACTTATAGCAAATAATGTCATGTGAATACATATCAAAAGAATCCCGTCCAGACCCACCAAGATAGCGCAGCAACTAGTAAGTGCTAGCTGTAAACATGGAAGGAAAACCAAGAGGTTAAAAAATGCACAAATGAAGTCAGTTGTCAAACACCTTTCTAAAAAAAAAGGATAATATGCAGGAATGTGCCTTGCTTTGCAAAATTTTAAAGGGCCTCTCTCTCTCTCCCCCCCCTCCCATTTTGCAGTGAAAAACGTTTATACAAGATCCTTCAGCAGCTTGAATGCCATTTTACTTGGGCAGTGTTGATGGAGGACATGGATCGCGATGAATTAGAGGGAAGAATTGCTACAAAGACTGAGCATTTACTATCCGACATCGGAATTTATAACCTGCTGGCCTATGTAAAATTCTTGAATGGCAAGAAAGAAGAGGCTCTGGAAAATTTACAAAGGGCTGAAGAGGCTGTTAAAATAGAGTACCCGGAAGAAGTCGAAAAGGCAAGCCTTGTTACATGGGGCAACTATGCTTGGGTGTACTACCACATGGGCAAACTTACAGAAGCACAGACCTACATAAACAAGGTGGAAACTACCTGCAAGGAAAATGGAAGTGCCTCTCCTTATAGGATGGAACGCCCACAAACGTACTATGAAAAGGGGTGGGCACAGCTAATGTTTGGCCGGAATTATACTGCAGAAGCCAAAGAGAGCTTTGCAAAGGCCCTGGAAAAAGAACCTGAAAACCCAGAATTCAATTCCAGCTATGCAATCACAGTATACCGCCTGGAGGATTTTTATGGGAAAAAATCTGCAGCAGAAGGCTCATCTCTGGAACCCTTGAAGAAGGCAGCAAAACTGAATCCAGATAATGCATTAGTCTTGTCTCTCCTTGCGTTAAAGCTGCAGCAAACTAACAACACTGAAGAAGGGGGAAAGTATATCAAGGAGGCCCTCGAAAAGCACCCAAGCTCTCCTTACGTGCTGGGGCATGCAGCCATATTTTTTAGGAAAAAGGGTGACATAGAAAGAGCCCTGGAGCTTTTAAAGGAGGTGTTGAGCTTGACACCAAACTCAGGCTTCCTACATCACCAGATGGGGCTTTGCTACAGAGCACAGTATTTTAAAATCAAATCATCAGAAGACCCACATAAAGACAAAAGAAAGATGGCAGAATTGATCAGGCTCTGCATTTTTCATTTCGAAGAGGTGGTGGAGCGCAAAACCAAATTCGTCTATGCTCACTTGGATCTTGCAAACATGTACGCAGAAGGGAAAGAGCTCCAGAAAGCAGAAGAGACTTTTCAGAAAGTGTTTACAATGAGGAAACTTACTTGTTCAGAGGAACAGCAGCTCCACTTCAATTATGGGCGCTTTCAGGAATACCACAAAAAATCGGAATCGGAGGCTGTTGAACATTATCTGACCGGGCTGAGAATTGAAATCAAATCATTTGCGGGACATCAATGCAAGTGTTATTTGAAGAAGTTAATAGAAAAGAAAATTAAGAGAGGTACCACAGATGCTAAGAGTTTCGGCATCCGTGGCTTCATTCACCAACTTGATGAAGAAAAGCATCAAGCAATTGAGTGTTATGAACGAGCCCTAGAAATGGATCCTGATAATGAAGAATATATCAGTGCTCTTTTGGAGTTGAAGTTTTCTGTACAAAGCTAAACATTTCAATATGTGGTACTTGGTTCTTCCTTCAAGCTATAACATATATATATATATATATATATATATATATATATATATATTCTGTTTTACTATTCTAAATACCTATTTAAATATCCTTAAAATATCAATGACTTCCCTTCTCTTTCCAGGGTTCATTTGCATATCTTAAATCCCTGCATATTTTACATTAACTAAACTATTCAGCATTCCATTATTACATCCATCAAAACTTATTTAGACTGTGTTAGAAACCTTTAGGGTTGTGAGTTATTAATATATAATGCTTTTAAAACATGTAACATGACTCCTTTTGTTTTTAAAAGTGAAGTACAGTAAGCTGTGTTTTTAGCTCTGTTGAATTGAAAACTTAAATTGTGAGCTTTCCAGAGCAGAATGTATCAACTTCAGTAAAAAATAGTTCAGGTATGCGGGGTAACCAGAGCAGAATACAGTAGTTACATCTGTGTGTTGGTTTGTATGTGACTGGATTTTGCTGGCTAAGAAACAAAGAAACAGGTGTGACCTAGCACAGTGATGGTGAACCTGTTAGAGACTGAGTGCCCAAACTGAAACCCAAAACCCACTTATTTGTTGCGAAGTGCCAACACAGCAATTTAACCTGTATATCTCATTTTTTGTGTGTGTTTTGCGTTTCTTCGTTATGACTGCAGTTCTAATAAATAATCCTTCATAAAAATTGTTGCATTATATTCTTCATTAAATTATCTTTCCGTTGATATATAATTTTATGGTATAACTCAATGCTTTTTTCCCTAAAAAGAAATGTTTAGGGGTACTCTCATTTTGACTCAAGAAAATCACCACAGGGGGTGGGGGAATAAATACAGTTCAAATCAGGGGAAATAAATACAGTTCAAATTGAGAAAAATAAATACAGTTGTACCTCAGTTTTCGAACAGCTTAGTTCTTGAACTACTTGGAACCTGAACACTTCAAACCCGGAAATGAGTGTTCCAGTTTTGGAACTTTTTTCAGAAGCTGAACATGCTCTGTTCTGAATATAACTTCCATTTTGAGTGCCACACTTCCGTTTTCCTAGTGAGGGAAGGCGGGCCGGGCGGTAAGCGAGCAGGTAAGGGATGTCACTGCCACCCCTCCCCCCAGCCTGCTCCTGCTTGCTCCTCTAGGCAGCATTGCTGCTTGCACAGGAATGAGTTGGATCGGGGCTGCTCAGCTGGGGAGGTGCAGGCTCCATCACACTTTCCGTTGAGGGGTTCGCAGCTGTACTCCCCTAAAGGGAGAAGTTTAAAGGAGCCCCCACCTCCACATCAGATCCCCTCAACCCTGTGAAGGCAGCCAGGCTGAATAGTTGCTGGGGTTGGGGAAGGTGGAGGCAGCCCGGAAGCTGGATCTGAGAGCCCCTGCACCACAAGAAGGTAGCCAGGCACTCAACAACTGAGCTGCCCCATCCTGCTCCTACTTGCATGCAAAAAGGAGTGGAGGCGGGGATCTCTCAGCGCAAAGCTTCCACTCCACTTCTGAGAGATTCCCACCTCCACTCCTGCTAGCACGTGAGCCCTCCTCTCCTCCTCCTCCCCCACCCACAGCACGGAAGCTACAGCCCTGCTGGCATGTGCCCACAGAGAGGGCACATAGGTTCACCACCACTATGTGTGCCATAGGTTCACCACCACTGACCTAGCAGATGAGTAACCTGGCAATCTGGATTTTTGCGACAACGAGAGGCATGAAATTGGATTTGTGGTTGTGGCAGTCATGTACACAAAAGATCTGAACCACCACCGTTCTGACACTGAGGTCCACCTTCGAAAGCCTCCTGGTGGTTCACTCGTGGAGAGAAGTGAAGTTACAGGGAATCAGGCAGAGGGCCTTCTTGGTAGTGGCGCCCACCCTGTGGATGGCCCTTCCATCAGATGTCAAGAACTCTACAACTTTCAGAAGACAATGTTTTGTTATGTTTTTATATCTGTTGGAAGGCACGCAGGGGGGCTGGGGCAACCCAGTCAGATGAGTGGAACACAAATAATAAAATTATTACTATTATTATCCTGGTGGAGCCGAGGAAGAATAACACACCTACATGCCAGCTTTAACATTCTCCAGCCTGGCACTGACCAGCAGCATTTTCAATCCAGCGGCGGGGCTGTTGCCAAGAAGGCTGAGGGCCTATTTGGTAGTGGTGGCTGCCCTGTGGAACGCCCTCCCATCAGATGTCAATGAAATAAACAACTATCTGACATTTAGAAGACATATGAAGGCAGCCCTGTTTAAGGAAGTTTTTAAGGACTGGTGTTTTATTGTATTTTTAATATTTTGTTGGAAGCAGCCCAGAGTGGCTGGGGAAACCCAGCCAGATGAACGGGGTATAAATAATAAATTGTTGTTATTATTGTTGTTATTGTTATCCAGGCTATTTGAATTGGAGGACAGAATGGGGGGGGGGGACCAGCAACCTACTGGGGTGGTGTGCTGGTCCCGGGGGGTTACCGTGCGGCGTGGTCTGAGTCCAGTCTGAGGTTGAAGGTATGGTATGGAGGCTGTCCTTCAAGGCTGAAGAGGGGTCCAAGGCAAGAAGTCGGGTGAGGTCAGGAACTCTGGCAGAAGAGCAGGACAGGTTGCCAACAGGAACAGGCTACCAACAATGTTGCTCCCACAACCTGGGACTGGGCTGGCTGGCTTTTATCTGCCCCGAGGCATAGGGTGGCCCGGTCCACAGGTGACTCGCCTCTCCTGGCCTAGAGGCGAGCACTCCTGCGGGAACTTAGATCCCTCCACCTCTCTGCCCTGAACCTCTGTAGCTCAGGAGAGGCTGGAGGGTTACCAGACCCAGAGGCAACCTCAACTTCCCCTGATGGGGCTGAGAGTGGAGCACCTGCAGGCAATGGGTCCTCGATCACCTCCGGAGCCAGAGCAGACTCAGCTGGTGTTGTAGCACCCTGCTTGTGGTTAACGCTTAGCTGGAATGAAATATTCAACGCAGCAATAGAGAAATTAAAATAATAATTTATTTGTCAGACAAATAAATGAGAGGCACAGTGGTATATGGTTACCAAGCTCTGGCCTGGTCTCCTGCCATTATGGCCAGCACTTATATTCCCTCAGTCCAGCCCCCTTGCTCCTCCTTTGGCTGCCTCTGTCCAATCAGCCTGGTTGAATTTCCTATTGGCTGATTGCTATAACCAATCCTAAAAGATACACCCATTTCCTATTGCCTTTTATGGGATACAAAAAGCTATATATTCTTCTATCTATAAATGACAAATAAGTAGTCATATATCTTACATTTGTCTCAACAAGGAACCTTAATTACCAGCTCACCTCTTGCCCTCCTTGCCCTATTGCCCTCCAAAACAGATGGTTAATAGTTTTAAATTTTTATCTTAAACAGATGTCAGAGATCTTGGGTTCACATTCTCATGCATCATCAATGAAAGATCTCCTTTTTGGAGGTCTTTAAACAAAGGCCTGACAACCATATGTCAGGAGTGCTCGATGGCATCTCCTGTCTGGCAGGGGGCTGGGCTCGTTTGCCCCTCTGGTCTCCTACAGCAATATGACTCTATGAAATAAGAATTTAACATTTATTTCTTTCTAGATCCTTTGCATAATTACATTTAAGCCAGTATATTTCATACATTATCATAGATAGCTTTTTAGAAGAATAAACCTTCTCAAAGTGAAAGGAAGGAATAGTTTACAGCCTCAAAATAAAATAGGAAAAAAGCCTCTTCTTCTGTTTACACTTCTCCAGCCAGTTGCTTTCTTTTCCATTTGCTCTTGGCCTTTAACCTTAGGAAGATATGTCTCAAATTTAATGGGAGGCACTATTTACCAACTCTTAATTATGCAGGGTCAGTGTAACCTTGCTCTCAACTTGTAATTCCCTTTTTACGACTTTGAGAATTGTTTTCTGCTATAAATCAGGGGGCCCCCTTGTCCAGGAGGATAAACATCTTGCCAAAGTACTTAGGCAGCTGGTCTTCTGCCTGGCATAAAACATTTGAAAATCTTTAAGCTCATTTTAAAATACAGACCCTAATCAAACTATAAGCCTTGATAAAAATGCAGGCTATGATTAGATGCCTCATTCCCCCCTTTCAAGCTCAAGGACCTTCATCCCAAGTGTCCTTGATAGCTTGACCTTCATCATATTCCTGAGGTAAAGCTCTATATAGGGGCATGATATGAGGTAGAGTTTCATTCGAAATCATCTTGCTAATTGTACTTCTAAAACATGAAATGATACATGGCACCATACATAAAACCATTATTACTACTGTCAAGAAAAACAAGCAAGACAATAGTACCCCTTTGAGTCCCGCAACATTAGGTAACCAGTTGGTGAGCCATCCCATATCCCATCCTTCCCATGTTTGTACTGGGACATGTGCTATACTCTCCATCTTTGTGGCCAACACACGGATTGCCTCACCATTATCAGAAATGTTAAAGCAACAGGCATTCCCTGTCAAGTTCAAGACTCCACATAGGCCTCCCTGCCTGGCAAGTACATAATCCATTCCCATTTTCAGCTGCAAAATGGCGGCTCTACTTTCATCCAGCTGTTGTGCAATAAGTCTCAAACTCTGGGCTGTTGCATTGGTTACAAGTTCCACTACTGCTTGCAATCGAATTATTCTGTTTAGATTATAAATAGGATCCCGTGCCCCTTGTATGAGCTCACCAGGATTCCAGGAGGCAGGATCATAATAGGCTATAATGCGCTCTGGTGGCCAATCATCAGTATCGCTCTAACTTTGGGTACTTCCTCCTGCTATATGAGAAATATCAGCGTTTCTTCGTGTACGCTTGGCCGAACTAGTGGGCATAATCCACATTGGTGGTAATACCCATCCCAGGAAACAAGTCCCACTCCATTTGGAAGGGAGTTGCTTGTATGCCCATTCTCCACATATCCACCACAACCATCGGGTCTGAGGTTTTTGGTACGTGGAGTGCAGAAGGCGAAATATCAAAAGGGGTACAGAGTTCACAGTGCAGTATGTTAGATTGCCTTTTTCTGTCACAGTTATGTTCCATACCACTTTCCATGCATGAATAAAAGGAGGTGCACAGGGCAAGGTATTCCGAGTTCGATAGGTAGTACCGTTTACCCAGGTTTGACTATTCTTAATATAATCCCAAGTATAGTGACAATGAGAAGAGCCTATCATGGTAGGATCAGCTGCATCTGATGATTTATGTACACAGAATTCCCCTTGCACAGGTATAACTCGTATTGGTTTAGTTGAGTTCCATCCGGGGAAATTCTGTACTTCTGTTTGGTGTGGCATTTCGCTTACCATACCAATGGCATTTAATGGTATTGGTAATAAGGGCATACCTCCCTCTGAATCATCTGGCCCAAGAGAGCAAACAAGGCAATTGGTCCTATTTGCAACATTGGCTACCATCTCAGCTAAGCCTACCCACATATTGTGGTCATGGCGGAATCCATATTTAGTAAATTTGGTCAGATTCAAGGACCCTTCCCCTTCCCAAGGGATCAGGATTAATAATAAAATCATGTTGATGTGTAGTATATGCATTCCTTCCACAAAAGATTACCTTATTGTGATAGCATAAAAATATTAGCCCCAATATAATTCCCCCAGTGACAGAAATGGGGAACCACCAAGACCAAAACATATATCCCAAGGATCCCCAATGAGTAATATCCTTGATAATTGTTCCACAAGGGGGGGGGCAGTCAATTAATTGTATTAGAGAATCTTCCCGTTCACAATCGCTGGTTTAGACGCTCCTCAAGCTTCAGGCGTGCGCAGGTCAGCCAGCTTCCAGGTTGTGGCTGCAGCAGGCTGGTCGTCTAATGTTGCCCGTGACCTAGCCCGTTCCCCGTAGGGCTAGATACAGGGGTTTTTGGAGAGAGTCAGTTTTAAAGGATTAGAGGGGTCACCTTTGCACGTCCAACTGCCTTCGGACTTCTTCAAACGGGAGTGATGAATCCAGGGGGTCACCTCAGCTACCTTCACCGCTGTTGGAGTAGAGAGCAAGACGGTGTAAGGTCCACGCCACTTAGGTGCAAGTGGATCACGTTTCCACTCTTTCACCCATACGCTATCGCCAGCCCGGAACTGATGAATCGGCTCGGCAATGCTGCACGGCGTGCGCTCGAGGGCCCACCTGTTAAGAGAAACAAAAACACGAGAGAGAGATTGCACTTGTTCCTGTGTCACATGGTCTCCTATTTGTTTGAGGTCAGCTGGAATATCCTGAACAAAGGAGGGCGGCCTCCCATACAGGAGCTCAAAAGGTGACAACTTAAGTCTTTTTGTGGGTGCACACCGAACACGAAACAGTGTTATGGGTAACACATCTACCCATCCCAATCCCGTTTCCTGGGTTAATTTTGCCAATTGGGTTTTCAGAGTCCGATTCATTCTTTCAGTTTTCCCTGAACTTTGAGGCCTATATGCTGCATGCAGTCTCCATTTCACTTGTAGGACTCGACATACTTCTTGTACTACTTGATCAATGAACGCTGGCCCATTATCACTTCCAATGCATCTAGGTAACCCAAACCTCGGGATCAATTCAGTGAGGAGTCTCTTAGTTACCTCTCGTGCCTTTTCAGTTCGGGTGGGAAAAGCTTCAACCCATCCGGTAAGAGTATCTACAAACACAAGGAGATACTTGAATCCCTTAGAAGGGACCAGCTCTGTGAAGTCCACAATTAGGCTTTCCATGGGGACATATCCCACATGTTGGATTCCAGGAGGTTGTACCGGTCCCTGCCTGGGATTGTTTTTAGCACAAAGAACACATTTCTGTGAAATGCAAGTTGCTAATTGTGATAGGTTAATAATATACAACTTCCGACTGAGACTCTCTCTGGTTGCAGTACCGCCAAGGTGAGTAGATTCATGATAATTTCTTACAATTGTGCCTGCTAGGTGATGAGGTACATAAATCCTATTGTCCGGCAGGATCATCCAACCGTCCTTCACAACCGCTCCTTCCTGTTCAGCCCACTTCCTCTCTTCTGGGGTATAGTGAGGTTTAACTTCTCCTGGAACTACCTCTGGTATGAGGGCTGCTATAAATCCTCCCACAGGCTTTTGGGCTGCCTCTCGGGCTGCTTTATCAGCAGCATGATTTCCTCTGGTTATTGGATCCCTTCCTCGTCCATGACCTTTGCAGTGCATTACAGCAATCTGTTCTGGAGCCCATACTGCTTCCAACAGGATTTCTACTTCAGGTCCATATTTCAAGGCCTTCCCGTGGGCTCCAATTAGACCTCTTTCTTTCCATAGAGCACCATGTGCATGCAGGGTTAAGAAGGCATATTTAGAATCAATATAGATGTTTGCCTTACATCCGGCTGCCAATTGCAGAGCTCTAGTTAAACCTATAAGTTCAGCTTTTTGTGCTGAGGTGCCAGCAGGCAAAGCTTCAGCTTCCACAACTTCCTCATTGGTGACCACAGCATATCCTGCTCGTCTGGCACCTTCATGCAGGTAACTGCTACCATCAGTATAATATACAACATCTGGATTTTTCAATGGTTCATCTTTCAGATCGGGTCTACTGGAATAAACTTCATCCATTATTTGGAGACAATCATGTGATTCTTCATCATCTACCTCTGGTAGGGGCAGCAAAGTTGCTGGATTGAGCATATTCACTACTCGTAGATGAATCCTGGGATTTTCACACAATAGGCCTTGGTATCTAGCCATCCTTGGGTTCGTTAGCCAATAACTACCCTTATATTCCATGAGTGTCAGAACAGCATGAGGTACATTCACATACATCGTCTGGCCGAAGGTAAATTTATCAGCTTCTTTGACAAGGCTTGCAGTGGCCGCTACTGCCCTTAGGCATGGAGGCCATCCTTTTGCTACTGAGTCCAATTGTTTTGACAAATAAGCTACTGGACGATTCCAACTTCCTAATCTCTGGGTCAGGACTGCCGCTGCAATCCCATTCTGTTCATGTACATACAGCTGAAAGGGTTTTTCCGAATTAGGCAGTCCAAGGGCTGGGGCCTCCATAAGTCGTTGTTTGATAACTAAAAAGGCTTGTTGCTGCTCAGGTCCCCATACGAATGGGTCCTTTTCTGCACCTCGAGTGCTTTCATGTAAGGGCTTGGCCAGACTGCTGAAATCAGGTATCCATAGTCTACAAAACCCTGCTGTTCCCAGGAATCCTCTGAGTTGTTTCCTTGTGGTAGGTTCCTTGATAAGGCAAATAGCTTCTTTCCTCTCTGGCCTCAATGCTCGTTGTTGGTGTGAGATGTCAAAGCCCAAATATTTGACCTTTTCTAAACATAACTGTGCCTTTTTCTGGGAAACTCGGTAGCCAGCTTCCCAGAGCAAGTGGAGCAGTTCCTCTGTCCCTTCTTTACAGGTATCAAAATCCTTTGCTGCTAATATAAGGTCATCTACATATTGCAGAACCACCTTTTCTCCAGGTATTGAGGGGTAACTTGTTAGATCCTTCGCCAAGGCAGTGCCAAATAAAGTTGGGGAATTTTTGAATCCCTGGGGCAATCTCGTCCAGGTTAGCTGGCCTTTTGTTCCTGTTAAAGGGTCTTCCCACTGGAAGGCAAATATAGGTTGGCTCTGTGGTGCCAGCCGGCAACAGAAGAATGCATCTTTCAAGTCCAATACAGTAAAAAATGTTGCTTCTGGTGGAATCAAACTCAGCAGGGTATATGGGTTTGGTACATTTGGGTGCAAGGTCTCGATAGCCTGGTTTACGAGCCTCAAGTCCTGTACTGGCCTATATTCATCTGTCCCAGGTTTCCGAACAGGCAATAGAGGTGTGTTCCATTCTGATTGGCAGGGCTTAAGCAGACCATATTTTAATAGGCGGTCCAAATGTTTCTGGATGCCCTCTGCTGCTCGCCGGGGTAAAGGATATTGCTTTACAGATACAGGGGTAGCCATAGGTTTTAGGGTTACTACAATTGGAGCTATATTCTTAGCCATTCCTGGTGGGCTATTTTCGGCCCATACTCCTGGTGGCACCTGTAGGGTTCGGAGGAGCTTGTTTAACTCTGTATCCAATGTGGGTTGGACTTGCAGGGCTGACATTAGGCGCCATGATTGTTCCTTAGGTACTGAGAGGGAAATTATTCCTGCTGCCTTTGATGGCAGTTTCATTTCTGGACCTCGAGGAGTGAAGGTGATTTGGGCCTGCAATTTGGACAGCATATCTCTACCCAAGAGAGGTATTGGACACTCAGGTATATACAAAAACTGATGGGTTAAACGATGTCCCCCAATCTGGCATTCCAAAGGTTGGAGGAAAGACCTCTTAGCTGACTGACCAGTGGCACTTTTAATGACTACACTTTTGGATGCCTTTTTCTGCAATAGTTCTGGGAGTACTGAGTATTCAGCCCCAGTATCAATCATAAAGTCTATTAAATGGCTCCCTAATTGAATCGTGACCGTGGGCTCCTGGAAGCCTAACTTTATGGAGTCCGGTCGTTCCTAGTCTTGGGTAAAATCCTCCTCTGCTAGTCCAATGAAATTGTCCCTACTCCGTCCTTGTCCAGGTCTCTGATATCTTCCATCTCGGATCATTCCCCGTCCCCGTCCCTGGTTTCTTGGGCCGGAGCCTGGGCCTGGGCCTGGGCCTGGGCCTGGGCGTACTTCTTCCAACCTCAGGGGTTCAGGACACTCCCGCTTCCAATGACCCTCCTTCTTGCAATTCACACATTGATTCCTTCCCAGTGGTGGATTCCTTCCCCGCCCTCTCCCTCCATTTAAGGGGCGGTAGTCTTGCTTCACTGCTGTGGCTAACATCACCATCTTTTCCTTCTGCCACTTCTTCTTCTCTTGCTTCTCAGCCTCATCCCTATTCCGATAAACTCGGCGTGCAATGGCCATAATTTGGCTCATCAGCATCCCTTCCCATCCTTTTGATTTCTGAATTTTCTTACGAATGTCAGAAGCGCACTGGGCCACAAATGTAGCAGTAATCATTCTGCTGTTTTCAGGGGCTTCAGGGTCAAAAGAAGTCCATATACGATAGGCTTCCTGCAGCCTCTCTAAAAAGTCTCCTGGACTCTCATTTGGTTTCTGTTCTACTTCTGAGACTTTAGACATATTAGTGGGCTTCTGGCATGCCCTGCGGATACCTTGCACAAGCGTCTGGCAGTAGGTGGTAAGCCTGGCCAGATGAATTGCATTGTTTGGATCCCAATTAGGATCTTCCAAGGGAAAGTTGTCCCGGAGATGACGGTCAACATTTAAAATATTTCCCACTCTGGCCTGCTCACGCAAATATATCTGTGCCTTTTCAATTATGTCTCTCCTTTCCTCAGTGGTGAACAGAGTATTCAGGAGCTGGCGGCAATCTGTCCAAGTAGGACTATGAGTATTTATTATTGAAGTCACCAAGTCCATCATAGCCTGAGGTTTTTCTGCAAAAGATGGGGTGTGTGTTTTCCAATTCATCAGATCCGTAGTTGTGAATGGAATGTACTGGAGGGTCGAAGTTCGAGGTGGCCGTGGTCCGAGTTGCCCGTTAACCAGCACAGGCTCCTCAAGTGCATCAAATACTCTTCTGAGAGGGGCTACTACGTGATCTTTCTCTTCGCTTTGCTCTAGGGGCCTCAAATCATAGGGGATAGTATCTGTCCCAAGGCGTTCTTTTAGCAGCCTTATACGCCTGGCTGTATTGCTTGCTGACCGATTAAGGTCTCCCTGTAACTTCTGTAATAATTCTCTAGGACTTGGATGTACAGGGGTTTGGGGTAGGCAATCAGTTGTTCCACTAAAAGAGACTGTAGATGGAGTTCTACTGGGACTCACAGGTGGAATAACCACTTCTGCTTGGGCTTTATTATAGGCCTCCAATGCCTCCTGAAGATATTTATCATAATCTATCAAGGAATCAAGTTCTGTGACTCCAGCCCCATTATTCATTCCACTTTCTTGCCTTGGGGTTACAACTGGTGGAGTGTTTGGATTAGGCTCCCTTCGATGTGGAGCATAGGGTGGAGGTGGAAGCACCTCTTCCTCTGGTCCCTCAAAAATGGGTTTGAGTTTATTTGGCAAGATTCCTTTCCTAGCTTCGGCTTTTACAGCCAATAATTTGCATCGTTTGACTTTGCATTCCCTTATCCATGGAGGATTTTTATTTAATGTGCTCAGCCAAGAATCTATATATGAAAATTGTTCTGGGCACCCTCCAGTTTCTTTGGCGATATTAGACCAAAGTTTGCTTACTAAATTTATATCAAAGGTTCCCTGAGATGGCCATTCAGTATTTTGTTTCGGCCACTCTAATTCACATAACGTTCTCAGGCGCTCTGGCGTCATTTTGACTCCATATGCCCCTGAGAAGGCTTTCTTAAAATTATTTAACATACATTCAAGAGGTGTATTTTCCCCCTTTGAACCCCCAACTCCCATTGTATGGCCCTGTGAAGTATCCACTCAGTCACTCACACACACGCTTCGTGAGATTCCTTGCCCGGGTGAAGTCGCCTTACCGGGAACCGAAGTACTACCCACTCCACACTCAGGTCAGCTACAAATTGTACTTTCTCACACATACAATGCGCTGGATACTTCACCATACTCTACCTCCCAACCTTTCCTTTCCCTACACCAGATCACCATCTGATGTACCCAACCACCTAGCGTACTCAGTTCCCCTTTACTGAGACGCAGAAGTTTGATCAAGACTTCTCTTCCTCCCAATTAATTGGAGGGCCAAAAACCCCTTAGTGCACTTACCCTTAGTTGGTTGCCTGTTTATTTCTCTGGTTCCCCCCGGTCCGTCGCCGTCGGTGGGCAGGGTATCAGACAGACGAGACTTCTGCGTTCCCCTGGAAAAAAACTTTCCAGTGCGCGCTGGGTAAGCAGTGAGTGGTCCTCTCTCTTGTACCCTGCCCAGTAAGGCGAAGGGGCTGCGTTCCAGCAGACCACTTATCCGAGTCACGGCACCATAAAATGTAGCACCCTGCTTGTGGTTAACGCTTAGCTGGAATGAAATATTCAACGCAGCAATAGAGAAATTAAAATAATAATTTATTTGTCAGACAAATAAATGAGAGGCACAGTGGTATATGGTTACCAAGCTCTGGCCTGGTCTCCTGCCATTATGGCCAGCACTTATATTCCCTCAGTCCAGCCCCCTTGCTCCTCCTTTGGCTGCCTCTGTCCAATCAGCCTGGTTGAATTTCCTATTGGCTGATTGCTATAACCAATCCTAAAAGATACACCCATTTCCTATTGCCTTTTATGGGATACAAAAAGCTATATATTCTTCTATCTATAAATGACAAATAAGTAGTCATATATCTTACATTTGTCTCAACAAGGAACCTTAATTACCAGCTCACCTCTTGCCCTCCTTGCCCTATTGCCCTCCAAAACAGATGGTTAATAGTTTTAAATTTTTATCTTAAACAGATGTCAGAGATCTTGGGTTCACATTCTCATGCATCATCAATGAAAGATCTCCTTTTTGGAGGTCTTTAAACAAAGGCCTGACAACCATATGTCAGGAGTGCTCGATGGCGTCTCCTGTCTGGCAGGGGGCTGGGCTCGTTTGCCCCTCTGGTCTCCTACAGCAATATGACTCTATGAAATAAGAATTTAACATTTCTTTCTTTCTAGATCCTTTGCATAATTACATTTAAGCCAGTATATTTCATACATTATCATAGATAGCTTTTTAGAAGAATAAACCTTCTCAAAGTGAAAGGAAGGAATAGTTTACAGCCTCAAAATAAAATAGGAAAAAAGCCTCTTCTTCTGTTTACACTTCTCCAGCCAGTTGCTTTCTTTTCCATTTGCTCTTGGCCTTTAACCTTAGGAAGATATGTCTCAAATTTAATGGGAGGCACTATTTACCAACTCTTAATTATGCAGGGTCAGTGTAACCTTGCTCTCAACTTGTAATTCCCTTTTTACGACTTTGAGAATTGTTTTCTGCTATAAATCAGGGGGCCCCCTTGTCCAGGAGGATAAACATCTTGCCAAAGTACTTAGGCAGCTGGTCTTCTGCCTGGCATAAAACATTTGAAAATCTTTAAGCTCATTTTAAAATACAGACCCTAATCAAACTATAAGCCTTGATAAAAATGCAGGCTATGATTAGATGCCTCAGTGTCTGCTCCTGAGGATCCAGCACAGGTGAGGACCCTTCAGGCTCATGCCCCAGGCCCGGCTCAGCTGGTCCTGGAGGTGGGGACTCCTGTGCAGGCTGGGATTCCTCAGGTTCAGCCTCTGAATCTGATTCCAAGGCCATCACAGGTGGCCTCTTCCAGGATAATGGAACTGCCTCCCCCTCTGCATGTCTCTCTCTCTGACTCTGGTGGCTTCTCACTTCCTCCCCTCTTTTGAAAATGCATCCCTCCTTCCCTCACCAGCACTGTAGCATTTCAGCAACTGCAGGGAAGGGATTGGATGTCTGTAAGTTTCCTCATGTCAAAATGCCCACGGCCTGGGGGAAAGCTAGCATGCTGCGCGAAAAGCCTCATCTTAGTTTTTCCATGTACATTCTAACCTTGTCAGTAGGTGGTGCTGTTGTCTAGGCAATTCTCTTAAGGAGAAAGAAGTCTGTTCTTTAGCATTCCCTACAGCTGCATCAGCAGAGACTAAAACTGGTTCCAAATTGCAGTGGGAACAGAGTGGGTGCCGGTGACTCTCATTCCACCAGAAGCTTCCTTTTGGAGGTTCCTTATTCTGAAAGGTAGTCAGCCCAATTGCTGACCTTTGTGGGGAGGGAGGGAGGGAGGGAGGGAGGCGAGTGCGACCCTGAACACCGCTGACCATGGGAGCTGTGTGTAAGCAGCTTAAGGAAGTAGGAATATTACAGCAACTTCACTCCTAATCTCTATCATGGGGATAGTGGTCTGTAGCTTATACAAACTCCCCCAACAGCATTCACGTTTTTCTCACAAAGTAAGTCCTAGCTTAAAGCAAGAACTACTGTATATGCTGTTACATCTTTCTGAGTGGACTCCTGCTTCTCAAGTAGGCTAAAATTCTTTATTGTTTTATATAGGCAGTTCTCATTTCCACCCTGGGGTGTGGAAACATCAAAGGGGAGAGATCCCCACCTCCACTCCTGCTTGCATCTCTGGGTTATTTGTGGGACCTGCCTGGTGTTTTTACATGAGTAGAATGTGTGCTTTTATTTAAAACGCATCTCTGGGTTATTTGTGGGGCATAGGAATTCATTCATTTTCCCAAAAAAAATATAGTCTGGCCCACCACATGGTCTGAGGGAGAGTGGACTGAAAAAGGTTGCTGACCCCTGGACTAGGGAGACTGACCAACATCAACAAAGCCAAGTCAGAAAGTGTCTCTGTCTGCAGCAAGCCCTCTTAGAAGACATTCAGCTATATAAACTTCCATCACCACAAATGATTTGGGACATTTAAAATAAATAAATAATAATAACAACTGTGGATATATGAGTTTGAGACTTATTGATTTAAATAGGTTCACCCTCGGTCCTGACTAGTGTTTTTTTGCTGTATTATCACTGTGCTGCCACATTCACCCACCCCCAGAATTCTCCATTCAATACTGTTATCTTATATGGGACTGTGAATCAGAGTTTCAGAATATTTGCTCTGATAGCTGAAAAAGCAAACATAGTTAGGGCACCAATATCCTCTTCTGTATACTCTGGGTGTAGCCAAGGACACAGTTGATAATGTCGCTGAAAGTAAATACTTCCATATAAATATTACTAATAATATTACTAATTTAATACTAATTTTAATTTTAATTTTGTTCCATCTTAGTATTGTTTATAATTCATGAAGCTTACTGCAAATGATGTTTTGGCCTTCTATTTTGGGCTTTTGAAACAACAATGTGTGACACGGTTATTTAGTGCTAGGAGACAGTTACACAGCCCCCACGGCTTTTGGGTTTGTGGGGTCCATTCTGCTTCCAGTGCATTTAAAATTTGTATGAAAGCATTGGGAACCATCATCAGGGGATCTGGAGCATATTATCTTCCAAATGCCAACAAACCATGGCAATAGCTCCATATTCTGTTGGAATCAGGAGAGGTCTGTGAAGGTCTGGAAGCAGTGAGGGACTGGATGGGGCCAAGAAACTCAGCCAGAGCCTGAAAAGACACGAATGCTGTGGGTGGTGATTGCCATGTCTGGGAATTGGGTGTATTACCTGTTCTGGGAGGGGTTGCACTTCTCCTGAAAGAACAGATACATAGTCTGGGAGTACTCCTTGTCAGTGTACTTGGATCTTGTGCCAGGCCCATGTCCAAATTTTGTTTCTAAATTTAAAACTTTGGTTCAGTAAAGGAGTTTTGACATCTGGGTGAGTTCTCTCTCCCTCAACTAATTGTTAAGAAGCCCCGATATTTCCTGCCAGTGTCTTGAGGGCCTATGTGGTTAGTTTCTTATTTGGAATAATGTTTTTCAGCTGTGTTGTCATGGGGGTCATCACCAGACTTGGGCTTCTGGAAAGTTATATACAGTGGAAGTCTTTTGACAGGCTGAAGAGAGAGGGGCATGGTGCTAAGCAAGGGGGCATTGAAACATTTACTTCACAGTATTCTTTTGCCCCTGTTCTGCCCCTACCCTGAATTTTGTTTACCAGCTGACACCTTGAGCAACAGCCTAAAAGCATGGTTCCAAGCAATTTTCTGCTTGTACTGTGTTTCCTAGGCACAAGTCAGAGCAGTTTTCCGTTAGTCCTGTTGTTTCCCCGGGAAAACCCACTTTTTAACGCTGTCCGTCCACAGAAAACCCAATTGACGTTTGCTCCAATTCAGCAGTAAACAGTAGATTTTTTTGAGTGAAAGTGTCAGAGCAAAAGAAAGTGTGGGCAAGCCCTTAGCTAGACTTTGTTATATTTGTGTGTGTTCCTAAATGTTCTGCTTCATCAGTATTAGCCAATATTATTCTTAATCCTTTTATTCCTATTGGGTTACAGGTTCATGCTATGCTATTTTAGTCTTATCCATAAAATATGTATACTTCGCTTTTGTATGGTTATTTTGGGTAAAGCCTTAAGCCTAAAACAGTACCTCAGACCCTTTGCATCACATTTGTATACCATATATTTGCCTGAAGCTTCAGGAAGCAGGGGCTGATCCCTTTAGCTTTTGCTTCTTGGAATCTTTGGGATGTCCAACATACAACTCAGGGATCTCCTGGGATCAAGCTGGACTTTAACAAGAGTGGTGGCAGCTTCCTACCTCAGAGGAGTGGTTTACCCTGAGCTCTGGGGGGGCTTCTGCTTTCAACACAGACAAGTGCTGACCTGGGTTCCTGGGTCAGGTCTGAACTGCATGGAGGGGGGGACCTATAAAGTAGATGAACCATCCAGGACATTGGTGGCAGGGTTTGGAATTAAAAATAGCTCTTGAAGCTGCACCATAAGGTAATAAAGTACAGTTGTGCCTTGGAAGTCGAACAGAATCCATTCTGGAAGTCCATTCGACTTCTAAAACAGTTCGGAAACCAAGGCACAGCTTCTGATTGGCTGCAGGAAGCTCCTGCAGCCAATCAGAAGCTGTGGAAGTTGTGATGGACATTTGGACTCCAAAGAACATTCACAAACTGAAACAATCACTTCCGGATTTGCGGCATTCGACTCACAAAATGTTCGACTCACAAGTCGTTCAAGATCCAAAGTACAACTGTACACATTTTTCAGGTGTTAATGCACAGATTAGGCTGACTCAACAGCTATAGATGTTCCTTGCTCTAGTGACCCCTTCCCTAGTCTGGACTACCATTATGTGCTGTATGTGGGGCTGCACTTGAAGAAGGTACAGTATCTGCAGCTAGTGCAGAAAGTTGCTGCCAGGCTGGTAAGTGAGTCAGCCTGATGGGACCATGGACTCACCTACATTAGTAAAGAAACAATTTGAATGTGCTATAAGCATGCAACACCAGATGGTGCCAGAGAGCAGGAAATTTTAATACCCATTTTTCCATAGGGTTTTTTAATTATTATTTTGTTATAACAATCTAATTTCTGACTTATTTAAAATGTTTCTTTTCCTGTGTATCGATCCGCCCCATGTGTCATTAGTTGGCAGTGAGCTACCAGCCCCAATTCAAGGTACTAGTAAAGGTAAAGGGACCCCTGACCATTAGGTCCAGTCGTGACCGACTCTGGGGTTGTGGCGCTCATCTCGCTTTATTGGCAGAGGGAGCCAGCGTACAACTTCCGGGTCATGTGGCCAGCATGACTAAGCCGCTTCTGGCGAACCAGAGCAGTGCATGGAAACGCCATTTACCTTCCCGCCAGAGCGGTACCTATTTATCTACTTGCACTTTGACATGCTTTCGAACTACTAAGTTGGCAGGAGCAGGGACCGAATGACGAGAGCTCACCCCGTCGCGGGGATTCGAACCACCGACCTTCTGATCAGCAAGTCCTAGGCTCTGTGATTTAACCCACAGCGCCACCCACGTCCCCCAAGGTACTAGTAAGGTAAAGGTAAAGGTACCCCTGCCCGTATGGGCCAGTCGTGTCCGACTCTGGGGTTGCGTGCTCATCTTGCTTAAGAGGCCGGGAGCCAGCGCTGTCCAAAGACACTTCCGGGTCACGTGCCCAGCGTGACGAAGCTGCTCTGGCAAACCAGCACCAGCGCAGCGCACGGAAACGCCGTTACCTTCCCGCTATAAAGCGGTACCTATTTATCTACTTGCACTTGGGGGTGCTTTCGAACTGCTAGGTGGGCAGGAGCTGGGACCGAACGACGGGAGCTCACTCCGCCGCGGGGATTCGAACCGCCGACCATGCGATCGGCAAGTCCTAGGCACTGAGGTTTTACCCACAGCGCCACCCGCGTCCCTCAAGGTACTAGTACTAACGTATAAAGCCTGAATGCATAGGGACACAAGTATCTAATGAGCATCTCCCCCAATATCAACCATTTTGGACCCTACAATTGGCATGTGAGGCCTAGGTGGTGCTACCAATGGATGCTGCATGTTTGCCATTGGCCTGTTACAGGGAATCTTCAGTGGCAGTTTCCCATCTGTGAAATGCAATCTCTGGTGAGATGTCTCTCTCCGACACACACATTTGATGGCTGGAAGTTGCCGTTCCTGGCAACCCTGAAATTCCTGGTTGGGAAAAAGTTTCAACCTTTTTCAAAATGTTCTAAAGAGCTTTTGGGTGCTTTTAAAGATGTGTTCTTATTGTTGATTGGTTTGCTGCCTTGGAAGGGTGGGAAAGAAGACGAGGAGTTGGTGGACAATATGGGAGGGGGGGAACCTGCTTCAAAATCATTTTAAATTTTTCTTTTCTTTTTAAAGAAGGAAATGAGGATGTAATAAACAGGGCTGGAAAATCAGTTCTGCAGTGTAATCCTTACACAGAAACATGTCCCTCTGTACTCAGTGTATCTTAGGCTGCAAATCTGCAATATATATACACCTATTGTGGGACTCACTTATTTTTCACCACAAATAGGATTCAGCTGTTGCTGTCTAGTTGTGTGATATAAATTGCACCCTTCCCCTCTCTTGTACAGCAACTCCAGGGCCAAGTGGAAGAGTGGACAGTGCTCTAGCACCTTTAAAAAAACTCTGCAGAAGAGGGAATTTCAGCAGGTTAAGCTTGTCAGGAAAAATAAGGCAGGTCTTCAATCTAATCCGTCAAGTCAATTCTAATGCTGCTTTCTTTTCTTTTCTTTTCTTTTCTTTTCTTTTCTTTGGTGATTTGGCAGATTTCTTAATACAGTAAATACATCACGCAGCCGTCAGTACAGCTTCTACTTTCAAACACACAGAACCCCACCCCACCACTCATGGGCACAGTATTCAGACAAAAAAATTGTCACTGATGTAGTCTAGTGTAAACAGTGTTATGGGATCAGAGGAAAAGGAAACCAATCCCATTCTATCATACCCTCTCGATTGTTTTTCTAAGTTTCTGTTTCCTAGCTCTTGAGCAGCTAAGTTTCACTTTTCACTTTCGTTTTTGCAAGCAGAGAGCAAATATTTGCCAGTGCTGCAGAGGTCTATAAAAAGGAAACATCAGTAACAACAGTAAGATTCGCCCATCTTTAACAAAAGGCTACTTCCAGTCCCTTCCAGGGCCAAAGAGAGAGAGAGAAAGACCGAGTATATTTTATAATTGATAACAGATCTGGAAAGCATGGGGTAAGTAACAAATGACTGGGTTTCTCGATTTTCTAGGCTACTAGCTCTGTCATCTTAAAATGGTTTTAGATCCACTGAGTTCAGTGGTGTTTACTCCCAAGACTACATAGGACTGCTGCCTAAAGTAACAAAAACTAAACTCACTTTTAAAAAGAAAGTTAGCTCTATTGAGTAAACATAGAATTTTGCTTCCAATGTAACTGTTAATTTGAAAGCTAAGGGTGGATTAAAACGGTTATGGTATTGACGGCTTATTTCCAGTACAAACTACTTTCTGGTAGCTCAGTTTAAAAGAAAAGCAATCAATTTGCCCTCAACTTGAATTTGGCTGAAATTGACCTATATGATTGGGTAAATAAAACCAGAAGCAAGTTAGATTATGTGTCAGTTTCTTGCACGTTTTCTTCTCCTATCTGCTCAGTGTGAGAAGAAAGGAATTGCTCTCTTCTTCCAAGTGTTGGGAGGAGAGGACAGATGACAAAAGGGTTAGTCAACTTGGTGCAACCCAGATGTTTTGAACAGCTGTTTCTATCACCCATGGCCAGTGACCATTCTGGCGCTAGGGCTGATGAGAATTGTACCCCAAGCATTTGGAAGGCACCATGTTGGCTACCCCGTCAGTGCATTTAATTCAAATTATATCAGGATGCTACTATATTTGCATGAAACAAAAGACATAAGCCATTGCCAGAGCCAGGAGAGGCACGTTCTCTGAAATGCTTTCAAGGTAACCCTTCTGGTACACCTATTTTTCTCCAAACTAATACCCTGACTTCCTGTTCTCTTACCTGGATAAAGGTAAAGGGATCCCTGACCATTAGGTCCAGTCGTGGCCGACTCTAGGATTGCGGCGCTCATCTCGCTTTATTGGCCGAGGGAGCCAGCGTACAGCTTCCCGGTCATGTGGCCAGCATGACTAAGCCGCTTCTGGCGAACCAGAGCAGCACAGGGAAATGCCATTTACCTTACAGCCGGAGTGGTACCTATTTATCTACTTGCACTTTGATGTGCTTTTGAACTACCTGAATATCACTGGCTAAATGCCTCAGGCTCCTGGCATACAAGTGAGCAGCAGGTGTTGCCTTTAGTTGCATGTCAATCTTTACCTCCTTTTTATTAAACCAAGAGGAG
>NW_028293289.1:0-9797 GCF_964106645.2 Podarcis pityusensis
AACAGCCTCACTTTGCACCAAAGCTGGCCTAGCCTTGATCTGTGATCGTGATCTGCATCGGCATCCAGGGGGGGTTATTTTGGGGGAGGGAGGAAAAATACTTTTGATCCCCCCCATCACCAAATTACTTAGCTGTTCTTTGGTTTCTTTGCACATTGTGCGCTAAAGATAGGGGCAATTCCCCTCACCCCACAAGCCCCAGCTTAAAGTCATTGATGTCAACGTTCCAAATTATTTATCTCTGTCTGAGTCAGCAGTTCAGCTCGCATGACAGTTTAGTTCAGTGAACAAACCGAATTGTTTATTTATAAGCTGGCTTCCCAACAGGGATCCATTTTTATGGTTAAAATTAGTTAATTGCCTCCCCAACCACCCTCCCACCCTCTCGTCCTCCGTTCAGTTTTTCCTTCAAGTAAAGAGAGGTCATTGATTGCTCACAACAGATTTACAGTGTGTGTGTGTGTGTGTGTGTGTGTGTGTGTGTTGGGGACGTAGTGGGAAGGAGACAACTTATTTGAAACATCCAAAGCTGCGCCACAGAGGAACCCTATGGTAAAGGAAAATCTGAACATTTCACTCTTTCTCTGATTCAGGCAAGCCTTGCTGTGGGTATTTTGACAGCAAAATCCCCACTCTTAGTGCCTGAAAGCTAACATATTCTTTCTCATCTCTTTGTTGTTTATAGATGGACAACCCGGAACGAAGTCCACCCTGGGTTCTTTATATCCTCTTTTGTTCAATATATTGATTTTGAGCTTCCTCTGGTTTTCTGAGACAATGATCACCTGTGTTTCAGGAAGAAGAAATCACCATCACTTAAGGCAGTGGTTCTCAACCTGTGAGTCCCCAGATGTTGTTGGACTACAACTCCCATCATCCCTGAGCTCTGGCCTTGCTAGCCAGGGATGATGGGAGTTGTAGTTCAACAACATCTGGGGACCCACAGGTTGAGAAAGGCTGACTTAAGGGAACACCACCTCCCAATATAATCCTCCTGCCTTCTGAAGATTTGCAAGGGAGAGCCTTCCATAGAATCATACGGCTGGAAGGGACCCTAAGAGTCATCTAGTCTCACCCCCTGCCATGCAGGAATATGTCTCTTTCTGAAGGCAGGTTTGACAAGCACATATATGCTTCCTAGCAGCAGTTTTCTCAGGTGCTCCACAAAAGGCAGGAGCAAGCCGGGAATTCGTCTCTAAACAACAACAATAAACCTATGGAACATACGTGGAACATACTCAATAAACACACAAGACATAACTGGCTGTACTTTTGAATAAACAAGGTATACTATTCATTGTATCAATTTGTAGATTTCAACAGAAGTCTCATAAAGTTCAATGAAAAAAGCAGAAGACCCAGTGGATCGGTTCATTCTCTAGTCAGTTCATGCATAAGGTCCATACATGTATGAGTATCTATTACACCTGTCTGTTCAAAGAGTCCAATAACCCACATGTAGGTTCCACAGAATCCTTTCACAGAGTCTCAGACAAGGATTTCTGGAATATTAGCCTTGTTTCGCCATCCTAGGGTTCATCAGTAGAACAGGCTCATATGTAATATTACAGGATAGTGGATCTTATAGCATAGTAGTGGAAACTTCACACTGGACTTCAAGCATCAGGCATTATGTGCCTCCCCATTCTTTCTCCAGACTCTGGGTCCTTGGTTTCCAAATGAGATGCAAAAGCTGCTTTCATCAGAAAAGAGATTTGGGGAGCCATGTCATCAGCTGGTGTTGGTCCACTGTGCTTCATTAAGTCAGGGTCAACACAGCCGTCTACCAGGAGATTTTGGAGCACTTCATGCTTCCTTCCACAGATGAGCTTTATGTGGATGCTGACTTTATTTTCCAGCAGGACTTTGGCACCTGCCCACACTGCCAAAAGTACCAAAACCTGGTTCAATGCCCATGGGATTACTGTGCCTGATTGGCCAGCAAACTTGCCTGACCTGAACCCCATAGAGAATCTATGGGGCATTGCCAAGAGAAAGATGAGAGACATGAGACTGAGCAATGCAGAAGAGCTGAAGGCTGCTATTGAAGCTTCCTGGTCTTCCATAACACCTCAGCAGTGCCACAGGCTGATAGCATCCATGCCACGCCGCACTGAGGCAGTAATTGATGCAAAAGGGGCCCAAACCAAGTACTGAGTACATATGCATGCTTCTACTTCTCAGAGGTCCAATATTGCTCTATTTGCAGTCCTTGTTTTGCTAATTTCATTTAATATTCTAATTTTCTGAGATTGTTAATTTGGGGTTTTCATCAGCTGTACGCCATGATCATCACAATTATAACAAATAAAGGCTTGACATATCTCGCTTGGGATGTCATGAGTCTATCTCATATATTAGTTTCACCTTTTAAGTTGAATCACTGAAATAAATGAACTTTTCCATGATATTCTAATTTTCCGAGTTTCACCTGTATTCAAAACAGCTGGTTATGTTTTGTGTGTTTATTGGGAATTCTTCTCTGGCTTGGATTTTAATGTGAGGCAGAGAAGAATTTGGGGGCTTCTAACATTCGCTTCTCCTCTGCTGCAAGTGTTAACATTTCTGGATCTCGGCCCGGCGCACCATGATGGCATCTCTACTGAAAAGCAAGAAAGCCAGTGAGTATCATAACCTGATTGACCTTGGTGAACTTTCTCCCTTTGACCATTGGAACAAGCCTGTGTCCTGGATGTCTTTATTCCTAGCCTTGTGCAGTCTGGAGACGGCAAGCTGTTTTGTTAACTTGACAGCAAGAGGGAAGGAAACTCCTGTATTAGCAGAGTAAGCAGAAAGTACGAGGGCGTGAATTTGAAGAGCATATAAAATATGAAGGAGGCCTGTCGACTCAGATTAACCTAGTCAGCCATTCTTTAAAAAAAATTGTTGCCAGGGAAAGACTAAGAGTCATGGGGCAGCAGTCTACAATTGCCTGCCCTTGGGGGGGGGGGGTACAGTTATAGGTTGATGCATGCCATTTTTTGCTTGAAGCAAAAAAATCCACATTCTGGTGGTGATGTTTCAGTAGAGGTTGCTAAATGAAGTTCAGAGGCAGTGGTTAGCAAGGGCAGCAGTGGCTGTGAAGAAGAGAAGCCACCACTGGTTCCCTTGCATTCTCCCCCCACCCTTCAATATGGTTTCCTTCAGCATGCAATGCAGGAATATCTTGGCCAACGTGGGGCTCAAACCTACAACCCTGAGATTAAGAGTCTGATGCTCTACCAACTGAGCTACTCTCATAGACTGTACAGTGGTACCTCGGGTTAAGAACTTAATTCGTTCCGGAGGTCCGTTCTTAACCTGAAAGTGTTCTTAACCTGAGGTACCACTTTAGCTAACTGGACAACATTTATATATAGTAGGCTATAGATACAGTCGTACCTTGGAAGTCGAACGGAATCTGTTCCGGAAGTCGGTTCAACTTCCAAAACGTTCAAAAACCAAAGCACGGCTTCTGATTGGCTGCAGGAAGCTCCTGCAGCTAATCGGAAGCCGCTGAAGCCGCATCAGATGTTTGGCTTCCAAAAGAACGTTCGAAAACCGGAACAGTCACTTCCGGGTTTCGATCGTTTGGGAGCCAAAACATTCGAGAATGTTTGATTAGAACAATAATTCCATTTATATACCATTGTATTATGTATGGAATTAAAGTGTTTGGGTATGTATGTATAGAATTAAAGTGTTTGGGTGTGGTTTTGGTTTTCCAATGCACTATTTGTTTTTGTTTTTCATTTGTTTCTCCACCTTATTTCAACTGAAATATTTTCAATAAAAATTAAAAGAAAATTAAAGAAAAAAATGGACCTACACTTTGATCCAACAGGGTTTTTTTTTAAAAAAAATAAACCTTACATTTAATCCAGTGCTGCTATTCCATTTTGATCTTCCATTAACGGAAGAGCAGATTTTGCCCATTCTCCCTTCCTGCCCCACTCCTCTGTGCCTACTAAAATTCGCTTTATACAGTTGTAAGACCCTCCCAAACAGCTTGGAAGGCAGTGGGGGGGGGGAGATTGCACAGGGGAAGGGAGAATAAGAGAATAAGAGAAAATTGGCTCCCCTGTTGCATTAACAGAGGCTTCTGCTGGAACAAATTCCATTCACTGGATTCTACCCCATTCTTCTCCCCAAAGGTACTTCTCTCTCTCTCTCTCTCTCTCTCTCTCTCTCTCTCTCTCTCTCTCTCTCTCTGTGTGTGTGTGTGTGTGTGTGTGTGAGAGAGAGAGAGAGAGAGAGAGAGAGAGAGAGAGAGAGAGAGAGATGAACTGCAGCCATCGCAGAAGTGTATAATGATTTAAAAGTCATGCCCAAATGTCTGCTGTTGCACTCCAACCAGATTCTATCTTTAACGGCCATCAGGGAACGAGGTCTAACAAATTTGGTTCACAATTTGGGCTGAAGTCCAGTAATTGTGCATATAAACTCTCCTTACTGCTACTGCTCTTTCTTTTTGAGAGAGAGAGAATAACAATAATGTAACCATTTATAAAGACTTGGTAATGTACAGCGGGTCTACGGGGAGTTGCAAATCCTTCTGGTCCCATTTCAATTATTCATAAGCTTTTTATTCTTTGAAAGCGTCAGTGGTTTATATCCTTCTCCTTTTTCTGTCGGTTCGCGCAATGGAAATAACAGCATGGAAGACTATCAGGAGTGGGCAGGGGGCTGGATGTTTTCTGTCATCATTAGATGTAGACCCTGAACAAGAAGACTATCTTTAAAACACACACACACACACACACACACACACACACACACACACACACACGGCTCTTCTGCAGAACAGTGGGCATCAATAGTCCTTGAGGACTAGGAACATGGGCTAAGGGAACATGCCGGCGCCGTGGAATGCGTTGGGCTGAGTTTCTGCCCACGGTGAAGGCCAAAGTCGCCAAAGATGGTCCACCGGATGCCCTTGTCATTCAGTTGGGGGAAAACAATTTGGCTTACAGGAAGGGCGTGGACATAATGTGGAATATTTACAATGATTTTGACAAATTGAAAAATACTTACCCAAAGCTAGTAATAATTTGGTCTTCCCTGCTAGAAAGGCGCAAATGGAGAGATTGCAAATGTCCTATTGCTATTCACAAGTCCAGGAAAATACTGGAACGCTCGGTGGCTCGTAGAGTGGTGTCGCTGGGGGGGCGGGTCATTGACCACCCCAACATTCGATTCAGCAAGGAGACCCTCTACCATGGGGATGGCGTACATCTGTCCAATGAGGGGAACGATGTTTGGCTGGCTGACATTTCTGCAGGGATTAGGGATTGGTTGCAGGTTTGAGGGTATTGGCGGCGAGCTTCTGCTTGAGTGGCGGTAAGGCATTGGTCGGGGTATTGTTATGTAGATGGATGGGGGGAGGAGCGCCATCACCTCCCCCGCTTGCAAAGGGTAGTCCGGTAAAGGAGTCCGGGGGCATGGCCACGTCCGAAGCCCAGGGAGGCCAGGGCCCAAGGCACGCCCCGGAGCGGTGACCCCAGGGGAGTGCCTAGTTGATGTGCATCAGCAGGGCTCCCCCTGCTGGTGTTAACCCTTCCCGGCCTCTCAGGCATACAGCCTGAAGCCGGATAGTTGATAGGACCAATACCTAGGCCAATACCGCTCATTTCCTGCAATCAATAAAGTTGTGGCCAATTTTCGCCCATTAACCTTAACTTATGGTGTCTTGTGTCTTTATTTCTTCTGGTGGGAGGTGGGAACTCGCCACGCAAAGAAACACTACCCAATGATAGCTGAACCTACCCTGCCTTCAAACTATCCTCCAGATCAGAGACTTCCTGGTTTCACATAATAAATCAGAATTGTACTTCCTCACCGACTTATTCAAATGCACAAATGATTCCCATGGGAAGCCTGTCAACAGCTAAGCTCCTCCTCCTCATTTTCGGCAGATATGAATTTATAAACATTCTCTTTTAAAATCTTGTGGTGGAAATGCTACTCTGCCCGAGAGTTGGCTTGCTACCCTGGGTGTATCCGTTAATACCATTTTGGCTTTTCCTACTGTCTAAGCCAGCTGTCTAAACATCTCATTAGAGACAGCTATTTTGCAAATGTGTTCCTCAACATTTTCGGCCTTTCAACACCATCAGATTTTAGAAGCTCATTTAACACCCTTTTTTTAAAAAAAGGAGGAGAAAAAGAAGCAAGCTTTGAACGACTTTCCAGCTTGGTAGAGCACTTCCATTATCAACACATTGAAATTCTGTGGTGTTAAATAAACTAAGTACCACTGCGAAAATTTGCTGGAGCTTATTCTTTTTTGAACCAATGTATGCCTAAAATCTCACATGGGATTATGAAGTCTGCAATGCTGCCTACATTTACCTGCATGTAAGGTCTCATTGAATACAACGGGACTGGTATCCGAGTAGGTATGGCCAAATGGGTCAGTTTTGGTTTGTCTCCATTTCTCATTTTAATCCAGTCTTTTTGCTTCAATTCCAAACCAGTTTGCATGTTTTTCACCTACCTGTCAAATTTGACCCACGAGGCTGATCCCGATAAGGATCTGGTCCATGGAGCCGATGAAGTTCTCCATCCTTAAAGATTTGTTGCGCCTTTAAAATACACTTCCCCACCATCTCAAGCCTTGGGAAACATTGCATAACATTTCCCACAATTTCCAAAGTATAAGTGTAACTGATTTAAAAACAACAACCCACAAACATCAGCTTTGGGCAACATTATTTATTTACTTATTTAAGATATGCATATACTGCTTAATGATTCTCATTTCTAAGCAGCATACATAAAAAGCACAGAAAAGGGAACAGTTGTAATGAGAGGAAAACCTTACCATGAATTTCTAATCCCAGAGACTCCAGGCAAACTATCACAAAACCAAACACTACCTTCAAATCTCTGCTGGAACAAGAAATTATTAGTTATGCACCTGAAGCATCTGAATCATGGGGGACCACCAACAGCGACTCTCCCTAATACCTGGAAAAGAAAACCTGGGATAGCTCAGTTGGTACAGCACGAGATTTTTAATCTCAGGATCGCACCTTCAAGCCCCATGTTGGGCAAAAGATTCCTGCATTGCACGGGAGTGGAACAGATGACTCCTGGGATCCCAACTCTTTGATTCCATTATTCTAGGACCCGAAAGATATTAGGGACTAGGCAGTCCTTCAACTAGCCTACACCCACATTGTTAAGGGCCTTGTAAATCAACACACTTAGAACCTGAGCCAGTGTTGGTGCTGACCTTTAAAGCTCTAAATGGCCTTGTCCCTGTATTCCTGAAGGAGCATCTCCACCTCTGTTGTTCAGCCCGGACACAGACTTCCAGCAGCGAGGGCCTTCTGGGGGTTCCCTCCCTGCAAGAAGTGAGGTTACAGGGAACCAGGCAAAGGGTCTTCTCAGTAGTGGCACCCGTTCTGTGGAACACACTCCCATCAGATGTCAAACAGATAAGTAATTATGCAATCTTTGTTGTTGTTGTTGTTTAATTGTTTAGTCGTGTCCAACTCTTCGTGACCCCATGGACCAGAGCACGCCAGGCACTCCTGTCTTCCACTGCCTCCCGCAGTTTGCTCAAACTCATGCTGGTAGCTTCGAGAACAGTATCCAACCATCTCGACCTCTGTTGTCCCCTCTCTTTCCCAACATCAGGGTCTTTTCCAGGGAGTCTTCTCTTCTCATGAGGTGGCCAAAGTACTGGAGCCTCAGCTTCACAATCTGTCATTCCAGTGAGCACTCAGGGCTGATTTCCTTCAGAATGGATAGGTTGGATCTTCTTGCAGTCCATGGGACTCTCAAGAGTCTCCTCCAGCACCATATTTCAAAAGCATCCATTCTTCAGCAATCAGCCTTCTTTATGGTCCAGCACTCACTTCCATACATCAATACACATAGCTTGAACTATACGGACCTTTGTTGGCAAGGTGATGTCTCTGCTTTTTAAGATGCTGTCTAGGTTTGTCATTGCTTTTCCCCCAAGAAGCACGCGTCTTTTAATTTCGTGGCTGCTGTCACCATCTGCAGTGATCATGGAGCCCAAGAAAGTAAAATCTATCTCTGTCTCCATTTCTTCCCCTTCTATTTGCCAGGAGGTGATGGGACCAGTGGCCATGATCTTGGGTTTTTTTTATGTTGAGCTTCAGACCATATTTTGCGCTCTCCTCTTTCACCCTCATTAAAAGGTTCTTTAATTCCTCCTCACTCTCTGCCATCAAGGTTGTGTCATCTGCATATCTGAGGTTGTTGATATTTCTTCCGGCAATCTTAATTCCGGCTAGGGATTCATCCAGCCCAGCCTTTCGCAATCTTTAGAAGACATCTAACCAGTCAGTTGGGCAATGTATAAATAATAAAATTATTATTAATTATTATTAACATGCAGACCCTTCCAAGTGACCCTATTTTCCAGGGGCCATCCCGGATTCAAAGAAGTAGTCCTGGTTTCTGATTTAAACCCAGAATATCCCACTTTTCCTTGAGACGTCCCTATTTTCACCAGAGAAATGTTGGAGCGTATGGAGTTATGCAACCCCCAAGCGAAGGTGGTAAGTAACTATACAAACTTCAGAAGATGTCTGAAGGCAGCCCTGTATAGGGAATTTTGTTAATGTTTAATGTTTTGTTTTTATATATATTGGAAGCTGTCCATTGTGACTGGGGAGACCCAGGCAGATGGGCAGGTATAAATAATAAAAATTATTATTATTATTGATGTCCCTATTTTCATTGGAGAAATGTTGGAGGGTATGAACATGTAGGCAGCCAATATAAGTTTTTGAGCGCCAGAGTTACGTGCTTGCGCCCTTGAAGCTGACCCAGAAACTCCAGCAGGTGCAGAATGCCGTGGCGAGGCTCCTTACGGGGTCCTTGCTACAGGATCACATTCACCCAGTGCTTTACAAACTGCACTGGCTCCCAGTGGAGTACAGGGTCAGGTTTAAGGTGCTGGTTTTGACCTTTAAAGCCCTATGCAGCCTAGGACCCACGTACCTACGGGACCGCCTCTCCCGGTATGCCCCACGGAGGAACTTAAGGTCCACAAATGACAATACCCTGGAGGTCGCAAGGTGGTTAGATTGGTGTCAACTAGGGCCAGGGCCTTTTCAGTACTGGCCCCGACTTGGTGGAATGCTCTGTCACAAGAGACTAGGGCCCTGCGGGACTTGACATCTTTCCACAGAGCCTGCAAGACAAAGCTGTTCCACCTGGACTTTGGTTTGGACTCAGTCTGACCCTTATGTCTTCCCTCCGCTTACGGTTTTGATTTATGGGCTACTTGTAAAATGAGGCTGCTTTTAAAATTGCATTTTAACATGTATTTTAAATTGTGTGTGTGTGTGTGTGTGTGTGTCCCATTATGTTTCCATTGTAATTTTACTGGTGTTAGCCGCCCTGAGCCCAGCTTTGGCAGAGGAGGGCGGGGTATAATTTTTATTATTATTATCTGTCCCCATCAACAGTCTGCATTTTGCAGCAGCTACAACTTCTGAACCAAGTGCTGCGGTCACCCCACCCAGGGTCACAGACCAGTTCATAGTCATGAAGCTTTCTGGGTTATGTTGAGGCCAGTAGCTGTCTCTGACTGCCAGTGTCCTGTGTATCTGAAGAAGTGTGCTTGCACACGAAAGCTCATACCAAGAACTAACTTAGTTGGTCTTAAAGGTGCTACTGGAAGGATTTTTTTTATTTTGACTATGGCAGACCAACACGGCTACCTATCTGTAACTTGCCAGTGTCCTGGTTTGTGTGTTCTGCACAGACTGGAACCCTTGCGCTATCTTCTGCTAGTGCACTGAGTCAAGCCCCCTGTTTTAAACTGGAGACTA
>NW_028293288.1:0-3602 GCF_964106645.2 Podarcis pityusensis
AACCTGCCGTCGCTGCCAGCTTCTTGCTGCTGCCTGGGCCGGGTATTCACAGTTCTACAAATCTTTGGCGCTGGCTTGCTCCATTAGTTTAACTTGGGGGGGGGGTGAGAGAGAGATTGCAATCGTGCTATGTGCACCGAGAGGGGGGGCACGGTTGTAACGCAGTGGGGGGGGGAGAGAAGAAGAGAAACTAGCAGGAGAACCTTGATTTCCCTCTGCAGCTCTGTGGGGAAGGAGGGCGCAGACTGGGCTCCTTCCTCGCCACAAGATCCCTCGGCTGGCCGGGCCCAGGCCCCGCGGGGCTCCTCCGCGCTCCCCTCTCCCGGCCGGCAGCGCCTGCAAAGGCTGCGGGTTCCGCTGCTCCTCCGTCTCTCTTTCCACTGGTAGCGAGAGCGGGTGGGAGGAGGCCACCCGGGAGCCGGAAATGGGCGCCAAATAAGGAGAGCGGGGGCCTGGATCCTGGCCTTGTTTGGCGTTTCCCCTCGGCCGGTCGCCCAGCCAAGCCCGCGGCGGCGGCGAGGCGATGCCCGCGCAGGGGGGCGCCCACCCCTCGGCCCCCGCCCGGCACTGCCGCCCCAGCACCTGCCCGCTCCTCCCAAGGGGCCTCCTCTCCCTCCCGCCTCTTCGCAGCAGTCCTCGCGGGGCGGACAGGCTCGACTCTCCCCTCCCTCTTGCGCCCCATCCCGCGCCCGATCCTGGCCAGGCTCCGGCTCCGGACCTCCTTGCTAGCGCCTGCTACTCCCCCTGGTCACCCAGCCCGACCCCTCCTCCCAAAGGAGCTGAGCCCCGAGGCTCTTCGGCGACTCTGGAGGTGGCGAGTGCGCCCCCCCAGATGTTGCGCCCGGTGCGGCCGGCACCCCTTGCACCCCCCACGCTACGCCACTGCTGAGAGTCAACTGCTTCTTCCGTGGAGCGAAGCCGCACAGCCGTTGCTGGAGAGCGCTGCCTTTTTCCTGGGACAATTTGGCTTTTAAAACAATTACCCGTGAGTACTTACATTTCGGACAATTGGACTTCAAATAATGATTTGCGAGTAGAAAGGAAAATTGGACTAAGAAATTTACCTCAATTTGGCACTGAAACGGGAAGGTCTAAACAGGAAGTCAGCCTTCCGTTTCTTGTAGATAGATTAAAGCAAAGACATGGCAAACTAGAGTTCAGAAAATCGCCTGTAAAGGATTAACTTTCATCATTTAAAATTGTTAAACCCCCTTCGGAAGCAGGAGAAGAGGGGGGATTTTTTCCGGACTGTTTAAACCTGCAGAAGAGAGTGTAACGCAAAGTAACTTTCCACCGTCTTGATCCTGGAGCGGGGTGTCAGGACTGACGTTCTTTGGGAAGCTCATTGACCAGAGACAAACGTCTTTGACAAATAGTTAAAAGAAGAGAAACATAGTGATTCCATTGTTCCCCTTCGCATTTTAAAGGAACAAATATTGACAAAATATCTGAAAAAGGAAACTTTGTTGTTAGATCTGCCTTAAAAAGGAAAGATCAAATAGAAGCTCTTCCCCTAGAGGGAGCCTGTGAAACTGTTACCAATTCTGAACCGGGGAGCTTGCAGCTGCAATAGATTACGATCGTGGGAATAGACTTCTGACCTTGCAGAACAATGTACTCAGAAGCTCTGCTGCGTGCTTTCTGTAAAACAAGTGACCTACTGGAACAGCTACATGAGAAGACGGACTTGATGACTGTTGCGATCAGAAATTTTGGACAGGTAGTGGGAAACTATATAGAGCCCACCCAGGAATCAAATCAGGAGTGTGCTCTGACAGAACAGATGAGGGAAGAGCATGCTGTTGAATCTTGGGTGCCAGAGATGGAGGGAGCTGTGGCCCAGCAGGAACATGAATTCTTGGATTTGACAAATGAACTTGGAAAAAGCCAGATTTGGAAAGATAAAGTTTGGTTTGGTTTGGAAATGGGGGGTTGGATAGATCCCCCTATGCAGGGATGTTTGGACTTTTCAAGTCTGGCAATGGGCCGTGAGATGTTTGGGGTTGTGGGGGCTCTTAATTTTGGAGGGACTTTGAAACATGTTTTTAAATACCACATGGAGTTTAGTACGGACTATGGAAAAGGGGCTGATTTGTCGAGAAGGGTCAAAAACACTGTTAAGTTGGAGTTCCCACGAGTGAAAGGAGCAGGAGACAAAGTAAAGTACAGGTATAAATATGAAGAAGAACTGCGGATGGAACATGGAAGGGACTTAAGGGCCTCGGACATAAGATTACCAGGTTAATGCGCTAGATCGATGGGATAGAAAGGACTGACAAAACCCGGGACCAGGAGGAAGAGATGCTGGATGAAGATTGGAAGAAAAAAAATATTTTATTAGGATTGTTTTATAAAATTGATGAACGTTAGAAAAATGTTGGAATGAAATTATTTGGCTTTAGCAAAAATGTTTAAAGAATTATGTAAGAATATTATGGTTAGGAGAAACTGGTATAAATAAGATTTAAGTTTTAAGTTTTAAGGTCTTTTATAGTTAGATAAGATTAAAATAGATTAAGGTAATGTAATGACAGAATATTATGAAATATGGAAAGGATTTGCTGTGACAATTAATAACTAGGATACAAAAAAAGGGAGGAGTGAGGAGGTCAAAGAAAGAAGGTAATGACAGTTAAGGATTTGAGAATACTGGATTTGTTTTTAAATGTTTGTGGCATATTTTTGTTTTTTAATTGTGTCGTGTTATTTTTTGATTTTGACTTTTATCAATTTGTATTGTTCGATTGTGGTTTGTTTTTCTTTTGTTTTTCTCTCTCTCTTTTTCTTTTTTGTTTTTTTTTGTAATTTTAAAATTCTTAATAAATATCATTTAAAAAAAAAAAAGTAAAAAGTACTCAGTGCTTACCCAGTCTTTGTCATTACCGCATATGTTAAGAACAGAGAGTCAGGCTGACCCAGAATGTCTACCTCTGTTCACCTTCTGCCACAGCCTGCAGAGCCTTAATGTGCCCCTGCTGCACAATGCTAATGAATTTATTCATGAATCACAACTCCTCCCATTCCAGCATGATGTCCACAAAATTTTGAAGAGTTACAAAATTGGATAACAAATACTCTCCCCCAAATCTGCATTTTCTACCCCAAGCTGATTTTCCAACATTTGAAGCCTATGCCTACTCACTCTCCAAATTGCATATCCCATTATAAAACAGTGGCAGCATAGGATTTTCCCCAGTCAGCAAGGTTCTCCCCTCTGTTACATTTCAACAGCAAGCATTACTGCAGTAAGAGTAGGGTAGTTAGAGGGTAGAAGAGTGAAAATGCTTGCACTGTGCCTTAAAATGTTTGCACAAGCCCTAAGCTTTGGGGCTAGCTATATATCACACAAAAAAGCTAATAGGGCCACAATATTAACTTCAAAAATACACACACACCATTTTGGAGGGGACGATTCTGAGTAGGCAAAAAGAGGACACAATTCTTGTCCCCCAAATCATAGCTTAAAATTCTCTCCTAAACAGCTTTTCTCCCCATGGGGTCCAAAATGTCTGGGCTCAATAGAGAAACAGCAAGCACCAAAATAATTAAGCACCCTTCCCTTTTGTTTTACGAATTAACGGTGTCCCTTGGAAGCTGTTTTT
>NW_028293286.1:0-14398 GCF_964106645.2 Podarcis pityusensis
TAACACCTGCTTTCTGACCTGCTACCGTTTGTCTTACCTCAGATGGTGAGGGAACTTGAAGGCACTCCTATGTCAAATGAAGAGAGTGGGTTGGTTCATGAGAAGGCAGCCAGGTCCCAAGCCATTTAGGGCTTTATAGGTAAGGTGCATGCAGTTTTACCTGTGTAACTTCAGCACATTTCTTTTTTATATAGAATATTTAGCACTCACCTTGGCTCTGTGCCCTATCCTATTCCCCACTCCTTTCCTCAACTCTGCATCTCCTCTTTATTCCACTTCCCCTCCCACAACACTCCAGTTCATTCATTTAACTTTTCTTTAGGTTCCTGTATCTCACTACCGATTCTGCCCTCTTCCTCCAAACACAGGACTCTTCTCACTTAACCTTCCTAGTCCTCAGCCTAGAGCCTGTCTAAGCTTTAAGATATGTGTGCAGAGTTTATTGCAGCAAAACCTTCACCGTTTCCTTCCCTCATAGAAAGTGAATTGAGAACATTTTATTGCTGACCATTTCATTCTATGAACAGTTCAAAGGTTATTGAGCATGCCATATCACAAAATAATGCTGAAAGTCAACTTAAATGGCTTTTAGAAATGAGTTAGATATACTCATGGATGATATTCACCAACAGTTATTTGGCATGATAGCTAAAAATGTTCAGAAGAGGGAGCATAGTTCATGCCCCCAGCAATCAATTATCAAGTCACCATGACTATCAAGTTAGTCAGTTTTTTGTTTGTAGGCAACTGTCATTAGAATAGAAATCATAAATCTAACTATCACAATATCTTGTTTGCATTTAGCAATGTTTAATGGCAAAAGGGACGCGGGTGGCGCTGTGGGTAAAACCTCAGTGCCTAGGACTTGCCGATTGTATGGTCGGCGGTTCGAATCCCCGCGGCGGGGTGAGCTCCCGTCGTTCGGTCCCAGCTCCTGCCCACCTAGCAGTTCGAAAGCACTCTTAAGCACAAGTAGATAAACAGGTACCGCTATATAGCGGGAAGGTAACGGCGTTTCCGTGCGCTGCGCTGGTGCTGGCTCGCCAGCTGCAGCTTCGTCACGCTGGCCACGTGACCCGGAAGTGTCTCCGGACAGCGCTGGCCCCCGGCCTCTTAAGTGAGATGAGCGCACAACCCTAGAGTCGGACACGACTGGCCCGCACGGGCAGGGGTACCTTTACCTTTACCTAATGGCATACCAGAGTGATCTGAAAGAACAGAATAATAATCATAGTTAGGATTTATAAAACCCTTTAGAGGACTCAAGAGCATCTCTAAATGCAGATGGGTGGTGGTGGGGATTGAGGTTATATAAAATAAAATAATACCAAAACCTCCAGCTTTGCAGTGTGAAACTACAGGCCTCCTCATGCAATCAGGGCATTAAGGGGCTGCTCCATTAGATTGACCATTAGAATGACCATTGACCCTTCTGCTCCTTCCAACATTAATGCATTGAACATGGCTATTTGCAAAGGCTTCCTTGGGAGCTATAGCTTTCTCTAATCGGGGTTCCAGCTCCCATGGATATCTACTCACACAGAGGTCTACATGTGTAGGACTTCCCTTGGCAGACATCCGGGCACATCCCAAGGCAGGGGACAAAGCCATTCAACTTGGGGATGGGGCCAGAAGTGTCACCTGTTGCCCCTTTAATCCCACAGACAGCCTTCATATTTTTAACGTTTGAAGAGATGTGCTTCATATATCCAGTTCAAATTATATCTACTCCATAAGCTCACAAGGTGGCTTTAGGAAAAGAAGTGTTTCTCAGCTGCAACACCATCAATGCAAGCTATTGGCTGTTTTACCAGCCGTACAACTAAGCAAGGGTTTGTGGTCCTCTTGGTAGGTCTGGCTGTAGCACAGAATCAGAGCTGCGCTTTATTTGCTTACTGTCTCAGACAACTACACACAAAACCCCTCAAACGCAAATGTTTGGAGGGAGGCATCTGCGTTGTAAGGCCCCCTCATAACCTCGATTTGACATATTCACCAAATATGTTGGCCTTCTCACACAACTTTTTAAAAGGACAAATCCATGCCCCAAGGAGCACACAGCCTAAAATTTGACAGCAAGAGAGTGGAGGCTGGCACATTGGATAAAAGGGGCAATGTCTCACCAGCTTGAGCTTGCCCTCAGCCAGTCTCCAAGTGTGTGCCCTCTTGCTGGGACTGCCCGCCAGCCGCCGCCTCCTCCTTAGACTCAGTATTACCTTTGTAGAACTCATCAGGGAGGAGGATGGGGACAAAACTAGAATTAGTTATTGGCAGTGCTTTTTTCTGGGGATACGCCAGGATACACAGTACCGGCACCTCCTGCCCCCCATGTTAAAAGTGTGGCACTTACCATAACAACCTCATGGTGAGTATTGGCACAATTTTTTTCTTTTTTTAAAAAATACTTGTTATTGGTACTATAGTGGTACCTCGGGTTACAGACGCTTCAGGTTACAGACTCCGCTAACCCAGAAATAGTACCTCGGGTTAAGAACTTTGCTTCAGGATGAGAACAGAAATCATGTGGTGGCAGCGGGAGGCCCCATTAGCTAAAGTGGTGCTTCAGGTTAAGAACAGCTTCAGGTTAAGAATGGACCTCCAGAACAAATTAAGTTCTTAATCCGAGGTACCACTGTAGATCCAAGTACCCGTATCTTCCACCCTACCAGTCCCAATGAGCTCCAACCACCATTGCAATAGAGAAGAAAACAGAGAAAGAGAGAGAGAGAGAGAAACAAAGAAGAAACGAGGGTAATGAATAGCAGAAAGAGGAGGGGTGGTAAGAAATGGTTGTAAGGAAATGCAGTCAGGCATATTTAAGATTTCACAACAATAACACACTTATTTTATAGAAAACGATATATACTGGGGCACGGGCTTCAGCTTCTGAGTGCTTGGAAAGCAGCACAGACGAACGTCCAGAAATAGGTGGACAGTATTTTACTGCACTGTTATTACAGGTGTACTCAATTTTGCCTTCAGTGAGGAAGACATAATTTTATGGCTAGTTTGCTGAGGGGGGGGGGTGCTTTTCACACACATCCAGAAGAATGACTAACAATGTCAGACTGGCACTGGGAAATATAAGCAGATGATTAAGTGCAAAGGAAATTATCTGCACACCAACCGGCTCAGTAAACAACAACAACATCTTGTTTTTAACCACTTGGTGACCAGAAATGCCCTCCAGGTTGAGTGAGTGTGCTGGCAAAGGAGGGACAGAGCTCCCAGTTCTCCTTCTACAGCCCACTTGCTTTGCGTACTGACTGTGGAGAAAAGCTTTCTTGTTTTTTTATTTATTAAATTTGCATACAGCCCTTCATCTTATGATCACAGGGCCGTGTGCAACAGGAAAACATGTTGTTGGCTTTAGTCATCTCTGGCACTTCTCCTTCCGCAACCAAAGAAACTGTATCTAAAATTTCTGATTCTATTCCTGCAAAACTAGCCATTTATTTATTTGATAGCCAAAAAAGCAAAACTATATACTAAGAAAGGCAAGCCTATGGAAGAAAGAGCAAGTTGTAATTCAACATACAGTCGTACCTTGGAAGTCAAACAGAATCTGTTCTGGAAGTCTGTTTGACTTCCAAAACATGTGAAAACTAAATCATGGCTTCTGATTGGCTGCAGGAAGCTCCTGCAGCCAATCAGAAGCCACGGAAGCCCCACTGGATGTTCAGGTTCCAAAAGAACGTTCGCAATCTTGAGCAATCACTTCCAGGCTTGCGATGTTCGGGAGTCAAAACGTCCGAGTTCCAGGGCATTCGGGATCCAAGGTATGGCCGTAGTCATAAACCAGAAATAGTTAAGCTGATGACCACAAATTAGATTCTCATGTCTTAATTTTTTCCTCAATATTTGAAATAGTACCCAGGACAATGTGCAAAAACGCACTGCAAACTGGCTAGAGATTATTTGGGAGTTAAGAAGGATTTATCCAAGTCAGATTCACTGAAGAGGAATCCCAGTCGGGTCTGCCATGGCTCCTTTGCTTTCAGCCATGCTTTGGATTCCCCTCCCCCACTATTAGGTGTCTTCCTCATCCTATTGGAACATCTGGTCTGTTGCATCATGATCCTCTTCTCTGCTTGTGGAAGAGTTCCCACTGAAAATGCCTAATTTTTGTAGTTGTTGTGCACTGTCATATTCAATGAGGGAAAGGTGATACTCTAATTATTGATCTGAATTCAGCAGCATTATCTGGTACTGATATATATATATTTTAATGTGTAAGATCTTTGGCTCTATAATGAAAAGAACATCAGCATATGATATCTTGTGCCACTGTAGAAATTCTTACCTAGGCACTTTTCTTTCAGCAATTTAAATTGCCACAACTATATTGCCCACATGAGATATAATTATCACAACTGTACACTTAGCATAACAGATAAATGGGGAGATTGAGTGACTTGCCAAAGGTCACACAGGAAAGTGGGAATAAAGCTAGGAATAGAAGCATCATTTCCTGTCTTTTGGAACTGAGGCCACAAGGCCCACCTTCCTGTTTAGGATGCTATGTTGAATAGACATATGTTTTTTGTGTCATTACTTGCTTGGGAATGAAACTTTTTTGGCAAGGCTCTTCATGAACTGGATGCAGCTAATTAATCTGAATACATGTAATTTGGGGGGGGGGAGGAATCTGAAACCTGATAAGACATAGTATAAATGAGAATAGTAGAAATGAGATTAACTTGTATTCTGAAATTTAGAAAAATTGGAAAAAGAGCTCACGATAAAGCTTTGTAACAGTGGCATTCCAAAACCGTAAGGCAGGTCCTAGATTCCATCTCTTGGCTACACTGTCATGTGACAAAAAATGAAATCTGGGAATGGTCTAGGTACCTGAGGTAGACTGCAAATTGAGATGAATTCAGTTCCTAATGTCTCCCACTATGGCAACTGCCATGAGTGTTTGTGAAATGGTCCTTCCACCAGCAGAACTTGTGATCTACCAAGATAGACAGACAGCAAAAACAAAGACAGCTCTGCGGATAATCTGCATATAGCCTGTTAGCTGGTAAGGCCTGGGGTGAAGTGCAGGGTTTGGGTGTGCATAAAAACTTTACTGGGAGGTATAGATATAAGGGTCTGGGTGTGGTGGCATGAAAATGATTGGAAAATTAGGTTTACCTTCCACATTTTTCTGGGGGATTTTAAATTTAATTCCCAATGGGGGGGAATTATGGGAAAATTGTAAAAACTAATGATAACTGTTTTTTCTTCTAGAATGATAAATGTTTTATAACGAAATATTTTAAATAAATAATTTAGCTGCTCTTTATTTCCTTTATAACTATTTAATAACTTCATAAGACAATTGCATTGTATTATTGTTATTCTTGTATACAGCTCTCAAATATTACTGTCTGCTTCAGATTATTCCATCTTCTGCAGTATGTGAAAGATATGTGTTCTGAAGCAGACATAGCAAATCAAGGAAATAAGGTACCGTATTTTTCGTCCCATAGGGTGCACCGGCCCATAGGACGCACCTAGGTTTTTTTTTGGGGGGGGGGGGGGAATAAAGGAAAAAAAATTTCCCTTTATTTCCCCCCCAAAACCAGGTTGGGGAATCCAAACCAGGTCGGGGAACAGCGGGAAGGCGGCGCTCCGCCTCCCCGCTGTCCCTCAAGCTTGTGGGCTGCAGGCTGCTGCCCGCAAGCCTTGCGAGCCTGCGGGACCTCCCGCCGGGCTTGCAAGGCTTGCGGATAGCTTCCTGAAGCCCGGAGAGCGAGAGGGGTCGGTGCGCACCGACCCCTCTCGCTCTCCAGGCTTCAGCGAAAGCCTGCATTCGCCCCATAGGATGCACACACATTTCCCCTTCATTTTTGGAGGGGAAAAAGTGCGTCCTATAGGGCGAAAAATACGGTAATACGGTACATGAAAGAATAAAGAACCTTGTTTCAAGCCACACAAAGCCTCAGTTCTCCGAACTGGATATAAACAAGGATAAACAAGGAAAATGGAGCTCTCCTGAGGACCTGCTGCAACGGCATTTGCTGCTGCTGCTGCTTCTTAAAGGTAAGGAAGGGGTTAGAGGTCAATGTGCTTTGAGACGGGGGTGAAATGGATTTGGGGAACAGGAAAGGGCAAAGTGTCAGGTGGATGGGGAGAGTGAGGAATTGCTTGCCAGGTGGGATTTTGATCTGAGCTAAAGAATAATCTCAAGATTTGCCTCTCACCCGAGGTGTGCTTTTATAAGCTCCCAAGTATAATTTCATATTTTGGTTTGGAGAACTTTGCTGACATCTCTAATTTAATATGTAAATCTGGTTCTGCATAGTTTAATCTACATATTCACTGTTGCATTTCGTACTCTGCTTTCTAGCCTCACAAATGTACAGTGGTGCCTCGCAAGACGAAATTAATTCGTTCCGCAAGTCTCTTCGTCTTGCGAGTTTTTCGTCTTGCGATGCACGGTTTCCCATAGGAATGCATTGAAAATCAATTAATGCGTTCCTAGGGAAACCGCCTTCAGACCAGGTCCGGGGACACTCTGTCCCCGGACCTCTTCTGAAGGCTGGGGGGGGGGGGGACAAGGGCTTTTCTTCCCACCCCCAGCATTTTAAAAAACCCCAGGACAGCGGAGGACTTCTCCGCTGTCCGGGCGATCTTAAAATGCTGGCGGGCGGCATTTTAAAATCGCCCCGGACAGCGGAGGACTTCTCCGCTGTCCGGGGCGATTTAAAAGCCCCTGGGAAGGCAGGCAGGGGGGACAAAGACTTTCGCCCCCCGCCCGCCTTCAGAAGGTGTTCCCGCCCCCCGCCCCGCTTCGGAGCAGCGTTCCGAAGCGGGGCGGCTGGGGCAGGTGTTCCCGCCCCCCGCCCCGCTTCGGAACAGCGTTTTAAAATGCTGGGGGTCGGGAGCGAAGCGTTCGCTCCCGACCCCCAGCATTTTAAAATCTCCCCGGGACACGGGGAGATTTTAAAATGCTGGGGGTCGGCAGCGAACGCTTCGCTCCCGACCCCCAGCATTTTAAAATCTCCCCGGGACAGGGGGAGATTTTAAAATGCTGGGGGTCGGCAGCGAACGCTTCGCTCCCGCCCGCCAGCATTTTAAGATCGCCCGGGGCAGGCGGGGGGGGAAGGCAGGCGGGGGGGAGCAAAGACTTTTGCCCCCCGCCGGCCTTCAGAAGAGGTCCTCTTCTGAAGGCCGGCTGTGGGCGAAAGTCTTTGCTCCCGACCGCCAGCATTTCCCTATGGGCTTTCGTCTTGCGATGCAAGCCCATAGGGAAATTCGTCTTGCGAAGCGCCTCCAAAACAGAAAACCCTTTCATCTTGCGGGTTGTCCGTCTTGCGAGGCATTCGTCTTGCGGGGTACCACTGTACTCCCATGCTAGGGCAGGGGAAAGTTATATACAATTTTAAACTAGCACTATAAAACAATACCAAAATTAGTATGAAAAAATAAATTTTGAAACATTGGTCTAAGTACCAGCCATGGCCTGGCCTTGCAGCACCTCTTAGGAGCAACAACAGCCCCCCCCCCCGCCTTTAGAGCATGAGTACATATACACACCTTAGTCCCCCAGGCCATTCTCAGGAATGGAAAGTCTGGACTCCTGATCCCTAGTTACCTTTCACCTTGATGCAGATGAGCTACATGTTTCTGTTTGCAAGGTACCCAGATGTCCCAACAACACTGCCTGGCTCAGTGGTGTGCACACACGGGGGGGGGGGGGCTCTGCTGAACACAAAGCAACTTCCCATAGGAGTGGGCATTGCTCCTATGCTAGGATGGTGTGCTCTTTCTATTGGCAACAGCAAGTTAGCAATTACACTGACTGCACCAGTCAACCAAATGCTTTCTAAGTCTTCAGAGAACAGACCAAAGATGGAGATAAACACTTTGCTTAGTTACAAATATATCTTTTTCTATAGAATTGTAGAGTTGGATCACCTAGTTTAGCCCACGGAAATGCAGGAAATATGTTCTATATCTATTTCTTCAACCAGGCCTTTGAGTGTTAAACAATCTATGGCCTTTTAAATGAGTGTGTCTATGTGCGTGTTATTGTTCTTTTATTGTTATGTATTTCGTATTTTGTGTCTTTATGTTGTAAACCTTTGGTTTTACCCAGATGCACTTCCTGCATTTTGCTGAAGGAAGGATATCTCTGTTGTACTCCATACTAAAGAATAAAAAAATACGTGCCCAAGAAATTCAACTTTCACAACAGGAATTCCATGGAAATCGAGCAAATCTGCAATGTTTTTTATTTTATTTTGCACTGTATATTCTTCTTTTCTATTTATGGGAAGCAAAATGAGATACATTTGGCACTGAAATGTACGTTCCTCAATTCACGAAAATTTTATTCACCAGCTGCCACCCATTCTGAAGTGTATTGCTGCAGCTATAAAGGCCAGCAACTTTCTTATTTTTTAAAACAGTGCAGTAATTAACAAAATTCTGCACTAAATACAAGATCCTGCAGTCCATGGATCTGTGGTATAGAGATAAAAATAGAAACCTAGGGCTATTTACACACACACACACACACACACACACACACATTTAATCTTTGATTTCACACCAGACTTATTGAAAATAATTTCCACATTTCAACTTGGAATCATTATTACATATTATTCAAACAAATGTGTTTTTCAGAACAGCACATGCTCAGCACAATCAGGTCATTGTGGGTGAATCTGGGAGCCTACACGGAAAGGATGGCAGGGTTAGGGTTTAGGAGAGCCAGAAATAGAAAATTAATCTTACTTCTACGGAGGTACAGCACCTGGCACTGCCAATACAGTAAAAAGCTTTTATTAGCACCTGCCCACACTGATGCCTGAGGACAAAAATGGGATCAAAGCAGTAGGGAGTTCTGAAAATGAATTACTATGGCGTTTTCTTCACAGAAAAACCAACTTCCCTTTTTAATTAAAAGTCAAATTGACATAAGCTGGAGCTCCAAATAGGCATTGTAAAAATATTTATTTCAAATTTTCCATATACACACAAAGATAAAATCAATAGGAAAGTACAAAATTAATAAGTTAAAACAGAAATGATTAATACCAAGATGTTCTTTCTTGGTATACCCATACCTTTATTTCACATTCTTCAGTTACTTAACAAACGTCCAAGGACCACTTCACATGTTACAACTATATGTGTAAAAAACTGTACACGTAAAAACTGCCTGTGCAGACAGACAACTGTATCACACACAGAGATGCTCTATTTCCTGACTCAGGAAGGTGAACCTCAGCAAACTCATATTGAAATATATGAAGAAACATTTTAAAGCTCAAATATTGCCTAAGGAAAGTCCTGCTGAGTCAGGCAAAAGGCCCACATAGTCCAGAATCCTCTAACAGCAGCCAACCAGATGAGAAGCCCGCAAGCAGGACGTTAGTACAGAAGCACTGAGAGTAGACCACAGCCATCAAGGCTGGTAGCCAGTGTCTGTCTAATCCTCTTTTAAAGCCATTCAAGCTGATGGCCACCACTACATCTTGAGGGAGTGGATTTCATAGCATAATTATGCACTGAGATGAAGTTCCTTTTCTTGTCTGTCCTGAATCTTCCAACATTCACTTTCAAGGGATGGTCCTGGGTTCTAGTAATGAGAGGGAGGGAAGCTTCTATCCACTTTCTCCACACCATACATAATTTTATAAACTTCTACAATGTCACCTCTTACTTCCCTTGTCTGTAAGCTAAAAAGGCCCCAATGCTGCCACTTTCCCTCCATCCTTCTTGATCACTTGCTCTTTTCTGAGCCTTTTCTACAATATTCTTTTTGAGGTGAGGTAACCAGAATGGTACACAGTATTCCAAGTGCAGTCAGCTTTGCATGATGACATTATGATTTTAGTAGTTTTGTTTTCAATCCCCTTCCAATTTTTCCTAGCATGGAATAGTTTGGTTTTCCAAGCCTGACATCTGGGAAAGTCATCCTATACAAGCTCACCTGACAAGACCAAAAGACATCAAGAGGTCCTTGTTGCATGTACAGCTAGTGGAAAGCACAGATTTGCCTTTCCGTATTGTGTGACATTACCACAGGAGTAGATTACTAGGAGGGAGAGATTCCACAATGACATTCGGAACATCTAGTATCTGTTCCTCCACCAAGGTTGTAGGAGAACTTATGCCAGTTGCAGCCTCAATGTCAATTCAAGGACACATAGAGGATGATGTCCAATATCCCTATTAAATGCAGCACCACAGGTTGTATCAAACATAGAATCATAGAATCATAGAGTTGGAAGAGACCACAAGGGCCATCGAGTCCAACCCCCTGCCAAGCAGGAAACACCATCAGAGCACTCCTGACATATGGTTGTCAAGCCTCTGCTTAAAGACCTCCAAAGAAGGAGACTCCACCACACTCCTTGGCAGCAAATTCCACTGTCAAACAGCTCTTACTGTCAGGAAGTTCTTCCTAATGTTTAGGTGGAATCTTCTTTCTTGTAGTTTGGATCCATTGCTCCGTGTCCGCTTCTCTGGAGCAGCAGAAAACAACCTTTCTCCCTCCTCTATGTGACATCCTTTTATATATTTGAACATGGCTATCATATCACCCCTTAACCTCCTCTTCTCCAGGCTAAACATGCCCAGCTCTCTTAGCCGTTCCTCATAAGGCATCGTTTCCAGGCCTTTGACCATTTTGGTTGCCCTCCTCTGGACACGTTCCAGTTTGTCAGTGTCCTTCTTGAACTGTGGTGCCCAGAACTGGACACAGTACTCCAGGTGAGGTCTGACCAGAGCAGAATACAGTGGCACTATTACTTCCCTTGATCTAGAGGCTATACTCCTATTGATGCAGCCCAGAATTGCATTGGCTTTTTTAGCTGCCACGTCACACTGTTGGCTCATGTCAAGTTTGTGGTCAACCAAGACTCCTAGATCCTTTTCACATGTACTGCTCTCTAGCCAGGTGTCACCCATCTTGTATTTGTGCCTCTCATTTTTTTTGCCCAAGTGCAATACTTTACATTTCTCCCTGTTAAAATTCATCTTGTTTGTTTTGGCCCAGTTCTCTAATCTGTCAAGGTCGTTTTGAAGTGTGATCCTGTCCTCTGGGGTGTTAGCCACCCCTCCCAGTTTGGTGTCATCTGCAAATTTGATCAGGATGCCCTTGAGTCCATCATCCAAGTCGTTGATAAAGATGTTGAATAAGACCGGGCCCAAGACAGAACCCTGTGGCACCCCACTAGTCACTCTTCTCCAGGATGAAGAGGAACCATTGATGAGCACCCTTTGGGTTCGGTCAGTCAGCCAGTTACAAATCCACTGAGTGGTAGCATAGTCAAGACCGCATTTTACCAGCTTCTTTACAAGAATATCATGGGGCACCTTGTCAAATGCCTTGCTGAAATCAAGGTAGGCTACATCCACATTTTTCCTATACAGTGGTGCCCCACAAGACGAATGCCTCGCAAGATGGAAAACTCGCTAGACGAAAGGGTTTTCCGTTTTTTGAGCTGCTTTGCAAGACGAATTTCCCTATGGGCTTGCTTCGCAAGACGAAAACGTCTTGCAAGTTTGATTCCTTTTTCTTAACACCGTTAATACAGTTGCAACTTGACTTTGAGGAGCAACTCATAGAACGCAGTGTACATAGTAGCCTTTTTTGAGGTTTTTAAAGACTTTGGTGATTTTTGAAGCTTTTCCAAAACTTCTTTTGCAGCCATTTGGTAAGTTAAGCTTTTAAAACTTTTTGGGGGGGGTTTGGATTTTGGGTTGGGGTGTTTGGAATTCAAGGACTTGGTGTTGGGGAGGGGTTTGCAAGAATCTGGAAGCTTGTTTTTTTTCCTGCATTTTTATGATTTTCTGTGACCATTGGGCCACTCTGCTGTTTTTTAAAAAAATTTCTGGATTTGAATTTCTGTGTGCTGGGTGGCTGGGGGAACAGTTGGGGAGGGGTTTGCAATAATCTGGAAGCTTGTTTTTTTCCCTGCATTTTTATGATTTTCTGTGACCATTGGGCCACTCTGCTGTTTTTTAAAAAAATTTCTGGATTTGAATTTCTGTGTGCTGGGTGAACAGTTGGGGAGGGGTTTGCAAGAATCTGGAAGCTTGTTTTTTTTTCCTGCATTTTTATGATTTTCTGTGACCATTGGGCAACTCTGCTGTTTTTTAAAAAAAATTCTGGGTTTGAATTTTGAAATGCTCTTTACAGTATGTGTGACTTTAAAGAGCACTTAATAAACTCTTGTTGTATCAAATTTGGCTTTGTTTGGACTTTGTTTGACCATAGGAACGCATTAATTGATTTTCAATGCATTCCTATGGGAAACCGTGCTTCGCAAGACGCAAAATTCGCTAGATGAAAAAATTCACGGAACGAATTAATTTCGTCTTGCGAGGCACCACTGTACAAGTCTGATAAACATGGAAAACGCCTGTAATACACAGGCCTCACTTTATGTTTCTACCCAGTCATCTATTGAACAATTTGCTAATCAAGAAGGAATGGAGGGAGAGCAGAAACAGGTATAAAAAGATCCACTTCCCTACTATTATTAGAATACAGTGGTACCTTCGTTGTCAAACTTAATCCGTTCCGGAAGTCGGTTTGACCCACTTCTGGGTTTGTGGCATTTGGGAGCCAATTTGTTCAGGAGCCAAGCCGTTCGACAACCAAGGCGCTGCTGTAATTGTGAACAGATTCCGTACGACTAGCCTTCTTCATAAGAGATGTTAAAAATCTGGACAGCAGTACACCAAAACCAATAGGAATGGATGGGTGCAAGTAGTTCTCTTTGATAAGCAGAGTCCTGACTCCAAGGCACTGGCATTAGCTAGTTCCTTTTCAAAGTACCAAAAAGAACTGATGAAGTAGGTTGCTGTCTACTAAAACTCATGCCATTTTGTAATGAAAAGATTATTTACAGTTAGTATCCAGTGCCAAACACATTTATCTTTATCACAAAAGACTAACATTGTATGTATGTGTCAATAAAGTGGAAACAGTACAGTGGTGCCCCGCAAGACGAATGCCTCGCAAGACGGAAAACCCGCTAGACGAAAGGGTTTTCCGTTTTGGAGGTGCTTCGCAAAACGAATTTCCTATGTGCTTGCTTCGCAAGACGAAAATGTCTTGCGAGTTCCTGCAGGGTTTTTTTCCTCCCCCCCCCCTTTTTCCCAAGCTGCTAAACCGCTTATCAGCTGATGGCTAAGCCGCTTATCAGCTGATCTTTAAGCCGCTTAACAGCTGATGCTAAGCCGCTTATCAACTGATCTTTAAGCCGCTTAACAGCTGATGCTAAGCCGCTTATCAGCTGATCTTTAAGCCGCTTAACAGCTGATACTAAGCCGCTTATCAGCTAATACTGTAGCGCTAAGCGCTAAACCTCTAATGGGCTTGCTTCGCAAGACGAAAAAATCCGCAAGACGAAGAGACTCGCGGAACGGATTCTTCTCGTCTTGCGAGGCACCACTGTAATGCATTTCAGAAAGTTAGTTTTCGAGTTAACAAAGTGGCTGAACATGATAGTAGCAGGGGATAGGCTACAGCTCATCAGTAAGAGGAAGATGAACCAAGTGAACTGGAAGTCATGGGCCTAATTCTGCTGATTCTATTATTCTACTTATGATTTGAAAGTCTGGTGATTGATGTGCACTACGCGGCTTGAACCCTTTGTCACTTGCCCTTAGTGACAAAAGCTCAATAAAGACCAATGTATAACAATAAGTCAATGCATTCATCGCTTTGCACCAAAGCCTGAAGCCAACTACCAAACAGTAATTCAATAGCAATCAGTCAAAGAGAAGAAATATAAAAAACACAACACATCTGCTATTATAAAGAATCACTGCAATAATCAGAAACATTTCCAACAATCCCCAGGCATGCATCTCCAGATGGTGGAGATGTCAGGTGCCATCCTTGGTCATAAGCAGCCGATAGCCAGGTGCAAAGAGTGCCTGGTGCCTGGTGAATTTTGAATGCTGCCTCTAAGTTCCCCCCTCCCCCAGCAGAAGAATGTCAGGTGGCAGCAAGAGAGAGGGCCTTCTTAATGACACACCCCCCCCCCAGCTTATTGAATGCTCTATCTAAAGAATCTCACCTGGTGTTCACATTAACATATTTTTGGTGCCAGGCTTTTGAATGATTTTAAACATCTTTATTGCAGTTTCTATTGGCTATTTTTTAATCTGATCAATTCGTGTTGGTGCTGCTGCTGCTGGGGAAGAAGAAGAAGAAGAAGAGTTTGGATTTGATATCCCGCCTTTCACTCCCCTTCAGGAGTCTCAAAGCGGCTAACATTCTCCTTTCCCTTCCTCCCCCACAACAAACACTCTGTGAGGTGAGTGGGGCTGAGAGACTTCAAAGAAGTGTGACTGGCCCAAGGTCACCCAGCAGCTGCATGTGGAAGAGTGGAGACGCGAACCCGGTTCCCCAGATTACGAGACTACCGCTCTTAAC
>NW_028293285.1:0-102152 GCF_964106645.2 Podarcis pityusensis
CACACGCATTTACTTGGATCCTGCCTTGCGGGTGAGTCTGTTGGGGTGGGTGGGTGAGTCTTTGCTGCCCTTGAGAAATAAAGATGAGGAACCCTGTGGCCCTCAGAGCACTGCCGGAATACAACTCCCATCATTCCCGACAGCTGGCCGTGCTGGCTGTGGCTGATGGGAGCTGGAGTCCTGACACAATCTGGAGGGCTTTAAGAGACTCCCCTGCTGCCTGTGGAAGGGACACGTGGAGGCCTCTGAGTTGACCATCTTAAGCTGCTTTCAGCAGCAGCCAGGAAACTGAAATCTGATGCCCTTGCAAAGCAGCAGGACCGGATTCTCAGAAAAACTCTGCACATTCATTTCTCTGGCTCAAAAGCTGGGAGCTAAATTCTGGGGGGGGGGGGGGGGGACTTTGTTCACCACTTCACAGACAGGCAGGATACCCATTTTTAATAGGGAAATAAAGCTTTCTATCCAATGTCCCATCATGCTCTGAGCAGACGCATGGAAAGCAAGAATCAGAAGAATCTTTATTTGCATCAGCCACTAGCCATTAGCAATAAAATAAAATAAAATGAACTGAAGGTAGAGGTAAAAACATAACTATAGAAAATACATTTTGGGGGGTTTACGTCAATAATCAAATACAGTTGTACCTTGGAAGTCGAACAGAATCCGTTCCGGAAGTCCGTTTGACTTCCAAAGCGTTCGAAAACCAAAGCGCGACTTCTGATTGGCTGCAGGAAACTCCTGCAGCCAATCGGAAGCCGCATTGGATGTTCAGCTTCCGAAAGAATGTTCGAAAACTGGAACAGTCACTTCCAGGTTTCGATCGTTCGGAAGCCAAAACATTCAAGAACTAGGCTGTTCGAAAGCCAAGATATAACTGTAATAGATCTTATTCTAATTGCCCCCGCTAAAACCCTTGCAGTTTTTGCTCTCACCTGATCATCTTGATCTGCTAAAAGAAAGGACATCGTCGCAATGGAAAGCAATGGACATTTATTATTTGTTTATTTGTTGCACCTATATCCCACCTTTCCCCTCAAGGAGGTCAAGGTGGTATTTTTAGTTCTACCGCCTCCTTGTTTAATCCTCACAACAACCCTGTGAGGTAGGGTGGGATGATGGTGATGATGATGATCATAATAATAGTAATAGTAATAATAATTTATTATTTATACCCCGCCCATCTGCCTGGGTCTCCCCAGCCACCCCGGGCGGCTTCCAACAAAGTATTAAAATACAGTGGTCTGTTAAACATTAAAATCTTCCCTAAACAGGGCTGCCTTCAGATGTCTTCTAAAAGTCTGGTAGTTGTTCTTCTCTTTGACATCTGATCAGAGGGCGTTCCACAGGGTGGGTGAGAGTGAGTGAGTGGCCCAAGGTGAGCCTCATGGCTGACTGGGGATTGAACCCTGTTTCTCCCAGGTCCTAGTCTGATACTGCAAGCACAGTGAATTTATATACAGATAGGACATATAAATCCTTGCTGGATTTGTGTTCATAGTGGCATTCTATGGGTGCTTTGTAATTGTAGTGTTTTGATGGAAGATTATGATTATGTAAGGGGAGGCTTCTGTTCTTACCTCCTCCTTCCTGTCTCCCTAGGAGAAACATAAGATCACGCTGGATCATAAGTCAAAAATCTTCCAGAACTTGAATGGTGCCATCGGTGAGTGGTTGATATTTTCTGTATCAGTGTTCCGGTTGTCTATGAGTGAACACATCAGTAGGGCAGCCAGAACCGTATATTTAAAGCACTGTGATACCACCTTAAACAGTTGCGGCTTCCCCCAAAGGATTCTGGGAGCTGTAGTTTGCTAAGGGTGCTGCTTGGAGGCCCCTATTCCAGAGCTAGAATTCCCTGGGAAGAGGGCTTGATTGTAGCTCTGTGAGGGGACGAGGGGTCTTCTCAGCATCCTTAACAAACTTCATTTCCCAGAATGCTTTTTTGGGGGTAAGCTATGACTTTAAAGTGGTATCGTGATGCTTTAAAATGTGGTACATTCCCATTTAAATGCATGGTGCGAATGCTGCCTAGCTCCCCTGATCTGCATGTTTGAAACTTCATAGTCATGAGGCAAGCTGCAGATGGCAATAATTCCCACCGTGTGGTGGACTTTTCTGAAAGGGGAAACATGGTGTTTGCTTGGGGGAGCAGAGATTCAGTTTGTCCCATACTCTTTATTCCATCCTCCTTCTTAACAGACGAGGTAGTTCTGAAATTCGAACGGACCCGAGTGCGCGCCCGGAACGTCGCTTACGACACCTTTCCTGTTGTCATCCATGGCAATGGGCCTACCAAGGTATTTGAACTGCTCCTCTCCTGGCCATGCGCCTTGGTCGAAGAAGACCTTATTCCTTGGGGTTGGGAGTCTGCGGCCAGCTTGCTGAAGCTAAGCAGGTCCGTGCTTGGTCCGTGCCTGGATGGGAGACCCCACTTAGGCCAACGGACAGAAGAAAAGCAGGATAAAAGCACAAATAAACAAAATGGATGTTGCGTTTCAATTTGCCTCTGGGCTTTGTAGCCAAACCAGTCTTGAAACATTGTCTGATATCTGGGAAGGCAAGCAGGCTCCCAAGCTTACAGTCCTCATGGTGACAAAACCCACAAAGAAGAATTCAGGTTGGGGGGTGTTTGGGGAAACTGTCCTCTATTTTATTTCCTCCCCTCATCTTGCTGACTGGTGTTCTTGCCTTCTCCTTCCTTCCCTGCAGCTGCAGCTGAACTATCTGGGAAACTACATCCCCAACACCTGGACCTACGAGGGGGGCTGCGAAGTTTGTGACGAAAACCTCTTGGATCTGTCAGGCCTGCCGGTGAGTCAGAGGATAAATCAGGATGCAGAAGAGTCAGCTGTGAGGCTGGAGGCGGGGGAAGGTGTTGAGGGAGCGGCAAGGCCAGCCCAAGACATTTTTTGACCGCCTGAGGCGAAGGACAAAATGGCTTCCCTCTCGCTCCTCATACGGAAGCGAACTGAGCTGCTGTCGATGAGATGATGCCCTCCTCTATATCTGGGGGTGGTAGGTCTACTTGGCGGCAGGAAGCAAAGCCTAAGGGCACACACACACACACACACACACACACACCCTCCACCGCTTCTTTCGCCTGAGGCAACTGCCTCACCTTGCTGGTCCCTGCGGGAGGAGTGTTTGAGAGTGGGCTTCTGGAGGTTCATATTTGAGCTCACCTTTCCTGTTCCCTCTCCTTTTTGCAGGAAGAATCGTATCCACGTGTGCTTCTGGGTGTGTTCATCGAGCAGCCCACACCCTTTCTGCCTCAGTTTCTTCAGCGTCTCTTGACCTTGAATTATCCGTACTCTCATCTCCAGCTCTTCATCCACAATCACGTGAGTTGTGTACACACACACACACACACACACCCTGCAAAGGTGAGGTATTTTGTGCTGTCCCTAACTGTAGGCTAATCCTCATTTTACATCTAAAGCTCAGGTCTAATTAGACCATCAGATAAACAGCATGGGGGGGGGGGGAGAGCTGTCATAGCTTCTTAAAGGACTTGGGACTTGGGACCCATGGCACAAATTTGCATATGCTGATTTGCATGTGATGCCCTAATTATTTATTTTATTTGCTTTGTAAAATTTATATGCTCCTTGACTGTAAAAAAAAAAAAAAGAACACCTCAAAGTAGTTTACAAAATGATAAAGGGATAAAATTATCACTAAGGAAAATTAACAACAATATCTTAAGTCATTTGAAGAGTTAAAATACTGATACGTATCAGTGCCTCCAGGCAAATTAATAAGCTAGGTAACTGGTGGCTGTCTCTGAACTAGACATTTAAATCACTATGATACCAACTTTAACAGTTACGGCTTCCCTCAAAGCATACTGGGAACTGTAGTTTGCTATGAACACTGAGAATTGCTAGGAGACCCCTATTTCCTTTGCCAAGCTACATTTCCCAGATTGAATATATAAAAAAATTAAAAAATTGTCCAGAGCACCTTAGAGACCAACTAAGTTTGTTCTTGGTATAAGCTTCAGTGTGCATGCACACGAAAGGTTATACCAAGAACAAACTTAGTTGGTCTCTAAGTTGCTACAGGACAATTATTATTATTATTATTATTATTATTATTATTATTATTATTAATGTATTTCTACTGCATCAGACCAACAGTGCTACCTACCTGAATCTGTTTCCCAGACTGGTTTGACAATCCTTCTTCCCGGGGAACTCGGGGAATTGTAGTTCTGAGAGGTGAACGAGGGGTCACCTCACAGCTCTCAGCTCCCTCAACAAACCACACTTTCCCAGGGTGCTTTGTGAGAAGCCAGGAGTGTCTAAAGTGCTAGAATAGAGCTTTAAATGTATGGCACTGATGTGACATGTTTGTTGGGGGGGGGGGATTTTTTGAACCCAGGCATTCTGAGGTTCCGCTGCATCTGTGGCATTTTGATCTCCTGTTCTAGCCTGGATGTAAAGGCGCAGGAACTATCTGCTTTGTCAGAATGTGGCAATGCCAGGGAGACTCTGCTTCCCTGCTAGGGAGGCTCATTTAACATGTCCCAACGTTTTGCAGGAGGTGTATCATGAGCCGCACATCGAAGCCGAGTGGGAGCAGCTTCGTGGGGCCTTTGAGAGCATCAAGCTTGTCGGTCCAGAGGAGGAGCTGAGCCAAGGGGAGGCAAGAGACATGGCCATGTAAGTAAAAGCAGAGCAAGGCAGTAAAAGTCCGTAGTTAAACTGTGGAATTTTCTCCCGTAAGAATAGAAATGTTCTCAACCTGTTCTGACAATTTCTTCGTGTGCAACAGGGACCTCTGCCGCCAAGACCCCACCTGTGACTACTACTTTAGCCTGGATGCTGACGTGGTCGTGGCAAACCCGGATATCTTGCAGATATTGATCCAGGAGAACAAGTAAGCAATGCTTCCCTTTCCCTCCTCTGGAGCCTTTTATAAAACCATTTGTACAGCATTTCTCCTGCCCCCCATCTCCCCATAAACGACTTCTCTTTTGCTTCTTTCCCCCTCCGCGATCCAGGAAGGTAATCGCTCCGATGATGTCGCGCCACGGCAAGCTTTGGTCCAACTTCTGGGGGGCCCTGAGCCCCGATGAATATTATGCGCGCTCAGAGGACTACGTGGAATTGGTCCAGGGCAAGAGGATGTGAGTTGTGGTCAGAACCGGGTGGGAAGAAGAATTATTATTAGTGTTTATTTATTAAATTTATACACTGCTCTTCATCTGAAGATCTTGGAGTGGTATTAATATAGGAGGGTTCTGCTTCGCTCCCAAAATTTTCATTCGTATATTTAAAGCTTTTGGTCTTTAAGCTGGGGGGTTGGGACGCCTTGCTGGGTCACGGCCTGAGATAAGGTGGGTCACAACAGCGGCACAGCCAAAACACAGATATGTACCCAAAAAAAGTTATGAAGTGGGCCCCAAACAGCATGTGGATGGGCCAAAGGTGGGCTATCTACGGGACCTCCTCTCCTGGTATGCCCTGCAGAGAGGACCTTAAGGTCCATGAACAACCATAGTTTAGAGATCCCAGGCCCTAAGGAAGTCAGACTATCCTCCACCAGGGCCAGGGCCTTCTCAGTGATGGCTCCGACCTGGTGGAATGCTCTGCCCCATGAGACTAGGACCCTTCAGGACTTAACCTCCTTCCGTTGGGACTGTAAGACAGAGCTATTCCGCATGGCCTTTAATTTGAATTCAGCCTGATCTTTTATTTCCCTTCTCTTCCCTCCCCCTCCCCTTTTATGAAGATCACCCGCTCTGAGACCCCACAGCTAATTCTCTCCTGGCCTCCTCGCTGGCCCAAGTAGAACCAATTCAGCCAGCTAGCCCTGGGGATTATCTAATGCTTATTTCCCCTAAATTGATTTTTGATTTTTGATTTTTATTGTTATTCATGTTTTTATACTGTATTTTATGCTGCTTTTATAATTGTTTTAAATTTGTTGTTAGCCGCCCTGAGCCTGGTTTTTGAACCGGGAAAGGCGGGGTATAAATAAAATATTATTATTATTATTATTATTTTATTATATTGGCCTGATCCAGCAGGCTCTTCTTGTGCCCAGCTCTTCAGCAAAAAAGTTCCCTGTTCAGCTTACTTGCAGTTCATTTAAACAAGGCAGTTCCTGCCCACAGGCTTACAGTGACATGACACAAAAGGAAAGAAGGGACAGGAGGGAAGAGGAATTTTCTTTTTCATAGTTGCATAACTTATGTAAGTTACATAGATCTGCCAGTGAAACGAATAGTTTTGGGAAGAAGGCAAACTGCGGTGGAAGGGAATCTGCCACATGCGACGACTAGAGGGCAGAATAGAAAACGATGGCCGCTTACCTTCTTACTGGGAATTCTCCTCTCCCTCTTCTCTTCCTACAGTGGAGTGTGGAACGTCCCCTACATCTCTCAGGCCTATTTGCTGCGAGGGGAAACTCTGCGCCAGGAGCTGCCCCAGCGCAACGTCTTCACCTTGGACGACACGGACCCAGACATGGCCTTTTGCAAGACTGTGCGGGAGAAGGTAAGGAACGTTTTGCCTCCCAGACATCCCATGAATCAAGATCTCCCCAGACTCTGCACTTCTGAAAGCTGTGTTCTGTCTCTTCCAGTGATGGTGCAAACCCGACATGTTTTCCTGGGTTTGCATAAATTTATTCTACACCTAGCACTTTTGGGGAAAGTCGAAAGATTAACAGAAGCTGTGTCCTACTTTGGGGAGTTTCACTGCTGGTTCGCTGTCCTGGCTTTCAGTTCTGTCTGCCCAATCTTAAAGGCTAGAAACCTCTTTTAAAAAAAACAAAAACCAAAAACCACCACCTACGGTTCTCTACAAGGGACGCGGGTGGCGTTGTGGGTTAAACCACAGAGCCTAGGACTTGCCGGTCAGAAGGTTGGCGGTTCGAATCCCTGTGATGAGGTGAGCTCCCGTTGTTCGGTCCCTGCTCCTGCCAACCTAGCAGTTCGAAAGCACGTCAAAGTGCAAGTAGATAAATAGGTACCGCTCCGGCAGGAAGGTAAATGGCATTTCCGTGCACTGCTCTGGTTCGCCAGAAGCGGCTTAGTTATGCTGGCCACATGACCCGGAAGGTGTACGCCGGCTCCCTCAGCCAATAAAGCGAGATGAGCGCCGCAACCCCAGAGTCGGCCATGACTGGACCTAATGGTAAGGGGTCCCTTTACCTTTTAAGGTTCTCTACACCATGAATGATGTTCTCAATAGCAAAATTCTGTGATGTTGCAGAACACATATAACCATACAATTACTGTATTTTTTGCTCCATAAGATGCACTTTTTTCCTCCTAAAAAGTAAGGGGAAATGTCTGTGCGTCTTACGGAGTGAATGTGTGGTCGATCGCTGGCTCCCTTTCTGGCTCCGCCCCCTTGCCCAGGCCTCCATTGTTGAATGTTCTGCAGGCGGAGGGTGTTTGTTTCCCCAGCGACATGTGACTGGCTGATTAGATTATCTGTCTGGAAACATTTCTTTCCTAAAGAAGCTGCAGAGCTGTGAGTTGAACCCCATAAAAACAGGATTTTTTCCCTTTGCAAAGTTAGCTCAACAAGTTTGAGCTGATCCTCAAAAAAGGGACTTTTCCCCTTTGCAAAAGAAGCTGCACAACTGTGAGCTGATTCTGCCCCAAAACGGGGCTTTTCCCCTTTCCTCCTCTAAAAATTAGGTGCGTCTTATGGAGCGAAAAATACGGTATATGGGGTTTGGGGGAGCACTTCTGTGGCCTCCCAGGATGCATGTATTTGGGGGTGGACGGTAGGTGTGGTAACTTTTTTCTACTTATCCAAATTTTAACTATCTACTTTCTCCCCCAGGGCATCTTCCTTCACATCAGTAACCGGGACGAGTTTGGGCGCCTCATTTCCACCGCCAGATACAACATATCTCACCTATATCCTGACCTCAGGCAGATCTCTGAGAATCCTCTGGTGAGCAGTCCATTTTCCTGCCTTCCGTCATTCCACAATTCACTGGGGTGTGATGGCTCCCCTCCCGCTACCCATCTTCCCACAAGTTTGAGGGGGGGCCCTAGCCAAGCGCCATCTTGTGGCCACTGCCCCCCCCCCCCCGGAGCTTCACACTTACCTAAAAATTTACCACAATGTCTTGATTTGGCGTTCTCCTAGGATTGTGGGAAATCATAAATGGCTTCTGCCCGCCTGAGGTCTGCCCTTTTAGTATCCCTGAAGTGATGTCGTGCTGGTGTACAGTGGGAAATAAAAATGGCAGCCCCCCAAACCGGCCACACGGTGCTTATCTGGCCTGAGTGCCAGTTAAGAGCCCAGTGTCTCTGCTGCTGTATGCTGGGTTATTATTTTTTAGCATTTCTCTGCAGCCATGAGGTCTAGGAACTTGCTCTTTGTCATTTTGGGAAATCCAAGATGTACTCCCTGGATCCCTTAATGTCTCTGTCCCCCACCCCCTTTTGTTTAGGATTGGCAGGAGAAATATATCCATGAGAATTACACTCAGGTGTTGGAGGCAGACTATTATGAGCAGGTAAGCATCTCTCGGTTGCCATGCCTTTGCATCGTGCATCTTGTGTCTCGGAAACTCTCCTTTCTCTCTCACACCAACCCTTCTCCCCTTTTGCAGCCCTGCCCTGACGTTTACTGGTTCCCCGTGTTCACCGACCAGATGTGTGATGAGCTGGTGGAAGAGGCAGAAAACTTTGGCCAGTGGTCCGGAGGGAAGCATGAGGTGGGAGCCCTCCCTTCTTCTTTGTGCCTAACATAAAGAAGAGCTTTGCTAGATCAGGCCAGAGGCTCATCTAGCCTTGACACTTTTCCTTATTCTCACAGAGGCGAAACAAATGCACCCTGCAGTTTCCAGCTGCTGGTATTGAGAGGTTGTAGGGATGCATGTGGTGCTGTGGTCTAAACTAGTGAGCCTCTTGGGCTTGCCGATCAGAAGGTCAGAGTGACTTCCTGTTGCTCTGTCCCAGATCCTGCCAGCCTAGCAGTTCAAAAGCACACCAGTGCAGGTAGATAAATAGGTACCGCTACAGCGGGAAGGTAAACGGCGTTTTTGTGCACTCTGGTTTCCGTCACGGTGTCACATTGCGCCAGAAGCGGTTTAGTCCTGCTGGCCACATGACCTGGAAAACTGACTGTGGACAAACGCCGGCTCCCTCGGCCTGGAAGCGAGATGAGCGACGAAACCCCATAGTTGCCTTTGACTGGACTTAACCGTCCAGGGGTCCTTTCCTTTATTATTATTATTATTATTATTATTATTATTATTCAGAGGTTTACTGCCTCCAAGAGGGAAGGGGGAGAACACAGCCATCTTGGCCTAGCAGCTGTTGATAGCCTTATCCTCCCTGAATTTCTCCATACAGTCATACCTCAGGTTGAATGTGCTTCAGGTTGAGCGTTTTTGGGTTGCGCTCCGCAGCAACCTGGAAGTAACAGAGTGCATTACTTCCGGGTTTTGCCGCTCTCGCATGCGCAGAAGCTCAAAATGATGTCACGTGCATGCGCGGAAGCGGCAAATCGCGACCCACGCATGTGCAGATGTGGGGTGCGTTTGCTTCAGAATGCGAACGGGGTTCCGGAACGGATCCCGTTCACATCCAGAGGTACGACTGTAATCTTATGTTAAAGCCATCTAAGTTTTGGTGACGCCATCAGCTACACCTTGTGAGAGCACAGTCCATAATTTAACTGTACACTGCATGAAGAAGTTACTGCCTTTTTCCTCTGTCCTGATTCTACCAAGTTTCAGCTTCCCTGGAACATCCCCAGGCTCTGCTTGCATGCTCCCTGTCATGGGCATCTGCTTGGCCACTGTGAGAACAGGATGCTGGACTAAATCGGTCCTTGACTTGATCCAGCAGGTCTTTCCTTATGTTCCTTATCCTTGAATTCTAGTACAGTGGTACCTCGGGTTACATACGCTTCAGGTTACATACGCTTCAGGTTACAGACTCCGCTAACCCAGAAATGGTGCTTCAGGTTAAGAACTTTGCTTCAGGATGAGAACAGAAATCGTGCTCTGGCGGCGCAGCGGCAACGGGAGGCCCCATTAGCTAAAGTGGTGCTTCAGGTTAAGAACAGTTTCAGGTTAAGAACGGACCTCCGGAACGAATTAAGTACTTAACCCGAGGTACCACTGTATTAAGAGAAAGGGAGAAAAGCATCTTCCTATCCACTTCCTATCCACCATGTATTCTTTCATATACCTTTACTTGCTAAATTTGGCAGAAGGGACCGTACACTCCCAGGAGAGGTTTCAGCTTGAAATTTTGGGCAAGGGGAGGCAAATGTGGCTTGCGACATCCTTAATCTTTGTTATTGTTTTATTATAAGATTATCGTAGAATCTTAGAAAAGGCAGTGGCGGAATTTGCCAGTATGCTGCTGGTTTCTCAGTACCATTTGCCTCGGCGATTTTGCCTCCCCCAGGATTCCCGGCTGGCTGGTGGCTATGAGAATGTCCCGACCGTTGATATCCACATGAACCAAATTGGTTTTGAGAAGGAATGGCTGCAGTTCCTGCAGGACTACATCGCTCCGGTCACAGAAAAGCTCTATCCCGGCTACTACACTAAGGTACCGGCTCCTGGGGTTTGTGGGGGGGGGGGGGAAGCATCCTGCCTGCCTGATGAAGCATCACAGCTGAGGGGTTGGGAAAAGGGTCGCTGCAAAGAGCCCAAGTGGGGAGATGAATAGGAAACTGTTCTGAGCTTTGGAAGGAAGCAGAGGGGGGAGGAGCATAATCAGACCATCTCCAGTTTCACGAAAGCTTGAAGTTTTTTCTCACATCTGGTGGCTATTTATAAGCCTGGGCACAGCAGCAAAGTCTGGCGTTTCCTGAATTATTTCCACTATTCTTATTTTGGGTGTGGGTGTGTATGTGCAATTTGCCATTCTACCGAAGACAATGCTTGACTCACTGCTGTTCTGCAGGCACGAGCGATCATGAATTTCATGGTCCGCTACCGCCCGGATGAGCAGCCCTCGCTCCGGCCACATCACGATTCGTCCACTTTCACCATCAATGTTGCGCTGAACCACAAAGGGATCGACTACGAGGTGAGCGCCCCCTAGAGGGCAGGAGTTGGATCTGGGGTTTTGTGTGTGTGTGTACAGGTAAAGGTACGGGTGGCGCTGTGGTCTAAACCAGGCTTCCTCAACCTTGGGCCTCCAGATGTTTTGAGACTACAGTTCCCATCATTCCTGGCCACTGGTCCTGCTAGCTAGGGATCATGGGAGTTGTAGGCCAAAAACATCTGGAGGCCCAAGGTTGAGGACCACTGGTCTAAACCATTGAGCCTCTGGGTCTTGCTGATCAGAAGTTCAGTGGTTTGAATCCCCGCAATGGGGTGAGCTCTTGTTGCTCTGTCCCAGCTCTTGCCAACCTAGCAGTTCAAAAGCACACCAGTTCAAGTAGATAAAAAGGTATTTCTGCGGTGGGAAGGTAAATGGCGTTTCCGTGTGCTCTGGTTTCTGTCACAGGGTCCTGTTGCACCAGAAGCTGTTTAGTCATGCTGGCCACATGACCTGGAAAGCTGTCTGCAGACAAACACCAGCTTCCTTGGACTGAAAGCGAGATGATCACTGCAACTCCATAGTCGCCTTTGACTGGACTTAACCATCCAGGGATCCTTTACCTTAACCTTAAAAGGTAAAGGGACCCCTGACTGTTAGGTCCAGTCACGGACGACTCTGGGGTTGCGGCGCTCATCTTGCTTTACTGACCAAGGGAGCCGGTGTATAGCTTCCTAGCTTCCGGGTCATGTGACCAGCATGACTAAGCCGCTTCTGGCAAACCAGAGCAGCGCATGGAAATGCCGTTTACCTTCCCGCCAGAGCAGTACCTATTTATCTACTTGCACTTTGACGTGCTTTCAAACTGCTAGGTGGGCAGGAGCAGGGACCGAGCAATGGGAGCTCATCCCGTCGTGGGGATTCGAACTGCTGACCTTCTGATCAGCAAGCCCTAGGCTCTGTGGTTTAGACCACAGTGCCACCCGCGTCCCTGTACCTTAACCTTACACAGGTATAAATACTCTACTTTCATTGACTAAAAAATGCGAACACTGCATGTTCATAGTTCAACAAGTGCACAGTCTGTACGTATAACTGCTGAGCTGTGCAAATCAGCAATTGTACACCCTTTTACACAAGCACATGCGAGCCTCAAACACAGTTTGTGACGTACATTTTCTCTCTCTTTCTCCTCTCCCCACCCTCCTGAAGGGAGGCGGCTGCCGGTTTATCCGCTACAACTGCAAAGTGGAATCCCCCCGCAAGGGATGGACCTTGCTGCATCCCGGACGCCTCACCCACTACCACGAAGGACTGCCCACCACCCGTGGGACCCGCTACATCATGGTCTCGTTTGTGGACCCCTAACACCAGCTCCCCCCCCGGTCCTGGGGCAGTGAGTGGGCCGCGGTGGTCAACACACTGGCAGGAAGAGACTTGTGGGGGGGCAGATGCAGGCGGGTCCATCTCTCCGGCTCGGCTGCTGCCTTCCTTGGTGCCTTCGAAAATGGAGGGAAACAAATAACTCTACGTCCGGTGCTGATGGATACGGTCCTTGCCTGGCACTGAACTTTGGGTCACTACTAGTGCTGGGAGCAGCCACTGCTGCCTTGTGGTGTTCCACCAACCTCCCCCCCACCCCATAATATGTGGGTTGAAGATGACAGGTTGTCTCTAACAAAATGTCGCTTGTTCAGGATGTGTTTTCAGTGCCTCCCTCTCTCAGCATGGCCCAGCCAACTGGAGATACAGTTGTTTTAGCAGTAGCACAATCATTCTCTAAACATTTTTTAGTCCCTTGCTCAAATCAAGGCACCTCTGGGGTTTTTTCCTACAAATATATGTACTGCTGCTGTTCTGTTTTTGCCCCAGGTCTTCACTCTTTCCCTCCACCCACCTTTTATATGAGTGTCTTTGTTACACCGAAGCTGCATTTTGTGAAAGAATGCCTCTGAGCAACTGCAGAGTTTTTCATCTATAATTCCCAACCGCATGCGGTTGAGGATCTAAGTGGAAGGTGTTTCTTCGTTTCATTGCACCATTTTTTTTAAAAAAAAAGAGGCAGGGGGAGGATGAAGAGAAAAATCTCTTCCTATAGGCACAGGGTAAAATCAGTATTAAGGGAGAAGTAAGTTAATGAGAAGTAACCTATTAATTCCCACGGAAGGGAAAAGGGGCTTGTCTATACATTTCAAGTTTACCTATATTATACATTTAAAGCTGGTTATAGCACTTGAAAAGTCATGCTCCCTCAAAGAATCCTGGGAGCTGTAGTTTGCTGAGGGTGCTGGGAATTGTAGCTCTGGAGGCAAACTACAGTTCCCATGATTCATTGGTGGAAGCCCTTATGCATTAAATACAAGATGTGGTCTTCCTCCCTGCACACAGCTACAGTTCCCAGGGTAGTTTAACAATCAGTCCCTCTTCCTAGTGAACTCCGGAAATTGGGGCTGTGTGTGTGTGTCTCCCAACAACTCTCAGCACCCCTAACAAACTATAGTTCCTAGGTTTCTTTTGTGAGGGGGGGCCATGGTTTAAAAAAGTGGTATAAGAGTGCTGTAAATGTTTGGTGTGGATTGTGGCCTAACCTCGAGGTGGAACAGCAACAGAGGAGAGCTTGCCTTATGCAGCAGCAGGGGTCCCTTTTATGCTTGATTTTTGAAGTATTTTAAACACTGTGATCAAGGCAGCACCTACTCAGACACACACACGCACCTCTCTTGGGGCATCTGCAAAGTGTGACTAATGTCTTTTTAGCAGTATGTGGAAAACGTGGTTGGTTGGGGGAGGGAGGGAGGAATGTTTTTTCCATTTGTCAGCATGCCTAAGCCAGGAGCTCCCCTCCCCTGGGGTGAGGAGGGAAAGGCCTGGCTGGCACTTGTGAGACAGGGGCCTTGCGTAATCTCCCATAATCCTGTGGGCTTTTCTTTTTGGCCCTCAGCCCTAGTCTGGCTGGTAGGGTGGACATGCGTCGGCTGCTTCCTGTACAAAGCGTGCATTAAGTTATTGGCGTGGCTGTTCCACAGAACACCAAATAAATCTACCTTTTATACTAGACTCTTTTCTGTCCGCAGATTTGAGGGAAGAGGCGATCCCTTGCTTTAAGGGAAGCGCTTTGGTTTAAGATCTCTCAGTCAAATGTGTGAGAAAGACACTCTTGAGCATTGGGGCCTAAGGAACCATTTCCTTGTGAAGATCTGAGGCAGCTTTCTGTCAAGTCCAACTGCTGGTCTATATAATCTGGAAATGTCCGCTCTGAATTATAACCAGAGGCACACCCTTCCTCCCCACTGGCTTACTTTCAAAAGTATGTGAATTGGATGCACTAGGGGTGCCCAACAGATATTTCTGGACTACAACAGGGGTGGGAGGGACCAGTGTGGCCCTCCAGGCATCTCTTAATTGGCCCCTGGAACAGTCCCCAGACTGCACACTCCTCACTGGTCCTGCTTTGCCCCAAATGTTTTTGCCTGGCCAGAACTTTGACAATGCTTTCTTCTTGGCTGGAAGATGTGGGAGTGTGTTTGGAAACTAAGCCTGCATTAAAACAGCAACATTTATGCTCCATACACCCCCCACCCCAGCAAAGGAATGTGGCCCTCTTCTTCCCCTGCCCCCTGGATGACAGCTCTCATCAGCCTTGCCCACTTTAATAATGTGTTGGCTGGGGCTGACGGGAATTGCAGTCCAAGACGTCTGGCAGGCAGCAGGTTACCAAAAGCAGATTGCTCTAGCAGAATAGGCTTTCCTCATCTGGACGCCTGTTCCAGCTAGGAGGAGACCAGTCCAGCAACTCGCACAGAGACACACTGGCCAACCTCCCGTTGAAAGCAACCGCTCCTGCTGCTGTGTTTCTGCACCTGTAGGAGTTAAAAAAATCCACTAGCACCCAATGCTGACATTGCAGAATGGCCCCCTCTCTCGGGACAGGCTGATTGAGCCTTGTCCTTTTCCAGACTAGTGGATCCAAAATAGCAGGTCCTCTCTCCCCCCCCCCCCGTTTGTCTGGAAAGGGAGGGGGCTTGAGCTCAGAAGAATCTTTAAATGTAGGAAACAGCAAGCCTAAGGGTCAGAAGAGCCACTGGTACAGTAGTGGATACTACAGGGCTGGCTAAGATAGTGTTCTCATCTCCCCATGTGGATGGAGCATGGACGTAGGAAAAAGTAATGTCACCAGTATTTTAAAAGGATCTGCAAACACCAGAGAAGGAGCCGCTTGCAGGCAGAGAAAAAGCCCATTGCCACAATGTTCTTCCATCATCTTCATTTTTTTAAAAAAGCAATTCCGATAGAAAAACACAAAACGAAAACGAAAAGACAACAGTGCAGGCAAATATGGTACAGAATAAGTTAAACATCTTTTTCGTCCGCACCTCCTTGATGCTACCAGAGCTGGTGGGGGTGCAGAAATCTCCTCCTCTAGGATATAGGAGTTAAGAGGCTGTCATATATAATAAATAGAAGCCGGTCCGTGGCCACGTTTCGAGAGTGGAAGCAGGGAAGAAGATGCAAGAAAGGCCGAGGAAACTCTGGCAGGCTTGCAACATGGGCGGTAGGGAAATGCATTTGGAGGCGGGGGGGGGGGGGCAAGCAGATCAGACGCCAGCGCCAGAGGAGAAGAAATGAGCGGCCGAGTCCTGGAAAGTGGGCAGAGCCAGGAGGCCCCAATCCCCTGCAAGGGCTAAAGGAGAAGCGGGGGCGCTAGTTGGCAAGGAGCATAGCCGCTGAGGTAGAGAGAGGGCCCTGAGGCGAAGAACAGCAGGGAGAGTCTCTGCAATATTAGCAGAGATCGATGGCACCAAGAGGAAGGGATTCCCCACTTTTGCAAAAGGTAAATCCCAGGTTCCTAACATGGCCTGATAGGAAAAGGCACGGCCAACCCCACAGTTAGGGAACCCTCAAGAGCCAGGGGTAGGGCGTGGGAAGCAGCATCATGCCCACGAGCCCGTGGGGCAGGTTCTGGGTCAGTTTACCCACACGTGGAATTGACCCTCTGTATCCAGAGGAGGATGGGGGCTGTGTGCAAATCCGACTCCAGCTTGCTGGCAAAGAAGGTGCTGTGTTCAGGCATCTGATTCTGGGAATGGGGCGGACTACACTTGCAACCCTGCTTTGAAATGGAGTGCCCACCTCCCGCATTGTTAACAGGCGTTGGAAAATGGAGGCTCCAACTAGCTGCTCCTCTCTGTGTGAAAAAGGGACCCAGTCTTTGAAAGCACATAAATTTAACCCTCTGAGCGCAGGAGGTAAAGGTAAAGGGACCCCTGACTGTTAGGCCCAATCACGGACGACTCTGGGGTTGCGGTGCTCATCTCGCTTTACTGGCTGATGTGGCCAGCTTCTGGTGAACCAGAGCAGCGCATGGAAACACCGTTTACCTTTCTGCCAGAGTGGTACCTATTTATCTACTTGCACTTCGTGTTTTCGAACTGCTAGGCTGGCAGGAGCAGGGACGGAGCAACAGGAGCTCACCCCATCGCGGGGATTCGAACTGCCGACCTTCTGATTGGCAAGCCCTAGGCTCTGTTATTTAGACCACAGCGCCACCTGCGCAGACAGGAAAAAATAATCCCTGCGCTGACAAAATTTGTCATTGCAGGTGCCCCTGAATCATCTACCTCAATGCATCTGGCCTGGCAATGATGCCATGGGTGTGGGTGGGGCGATCTGGCTTTTTCCCATGCAGAATTGCTGGAGGCGGCCCACCTACCCACCCCTCCCTCTGGCTGAGGAAGTTGGCTGTCATCGCCCTGGGCATTGAGCTCCCCCACCCAGCAGGACAAGTGCTGAAGAGTTCGGACGAGTTTGTAGTTGAACCAACCGTAAGTGGCTCTGTGCACAGTGCAATGAAGCTGAAGATGCTGGCAATACCGCCCTCTTCTGGCAAACAGCAGGCAAAGCAGGCAGGTTGGGTGGTGTGCCTCCGACACCTCCAGTGGCCCACTTGTGGCATTACAGTCTACGTCCAGCGAGAAGCATTGTGGGCATGTGCTATATATTGGTCTTGCTCCTCTCTAGCGCCACCTACTGCTGCCATCTTTGGTGCCCCCCTTTGTGGCAGTGCTTCTCCTGCCCTGAGCAGAGCAGATGTTGCTCTTAGTCTGAGCCCAGTAGTGAGATAAACATCCTCGTTCCGTGGCTCTGTGCCCGCCGCCTCAGGCCGAACTGTACTTGCTCTTCGTGTGGCTGGTGCGCGTCAGCTGGAGTTGGCGGGCGGCCTGCAGGACGCGGTAGCGCTCGCGGAGGTTGCGCCGCCGCACATGCTCGTTCGTGATCTCCTGCACGTAGCGCGAGGGGAACCAGCCCTTCTTGCCGTCGGTCAGGCGGACGCCCTCATACCAGCCTACAAGAGGGGAGGAAAAGGGAAGGATACCCGTCAGCCTCTCGCTTCCTGTCCGCCCCTTTCCTCACCTTCAAAGCCACTAGGAGGGGGGTTCTCTCGGGAGTTGGGTTTGAAGCTTCCAGAAGCTTCCAGAGCAGCCCTGCTGCTTCGCAGGAAGGCTGGGGTCAGAACACAGCATATCAATAAAGTGTGTGGGCCCTAGATTGCAGGGAGTGTGTGTGTGTGTCAAAAACTGAAGGAGGACCGTTCTTTCGGTAGCTACAGGCCTCAACTTCAAAAAACACCGCCTTGTAAGAACTTAAGAAGAGTTTTGATGGACTAGCCCAATGGCCCATACTGTCCAACATCTTGTTCTCTCAGATGCCCTGGTGAGAAGGCCAGAAGATGGATCTGAGCGCAGCCACACTCTCCCCACCTGCGGTTTCCAGGAACTGGGATTCAGAACCATATGTTGCCTCTGGGTGCAAATTCCATAGTTTTAACTACCTCCATGTTTAAACATGGCATACCTTAGGTGATGAATGTTTCCCCCCTCCCCTTTATCTATCTGGGATAAGCGACACTTTTACAGAGTGATTCGATAACTCCACACACGTCGCTATTAAACGTACGCGCATTTCGATATTAAACACACACATACCCTCGTTGGTTTTGCGTAGCACATTGACAATGTCTGTAGGCTCTAGGCTCAGTTCGTCGGCCTGGGCAGCAGAGTAGGTCTCAATGCACTGCACCTGAGGGCAGTCTGTGAGGAAAGAGGGAAGGAGAAAGAAGGAAAGAAGGAAAAAGTGGCATTGGCATAGGGTACAGGGAGGTTTACAGATATAGGTGAAAATGATCTTCCTATAATTGGACACATAGTCATGGAGGAAGGAACACACATCCACAAGAATAGTTCCAGGGGGAGGCAAATTAAACACTGAGAGCAGGTTGGACACAGACTTGTTCCTCACGAAAAACAATGAGAATAGTACATTTTGCCTTGCATTGCAGGTTCGACAAACACTAGAAACTTGCTCTCTTTTTCTTATTTAAAAACCAGAAAATGAACACTGGGAATCTGGGGATTATGGTTCATGGCCAGGAAGGGGAAGAGGGTCCTGCCCTCAAAGAAATAACTTACTAGTTACCACTAATTGAAGGGAACCACAGCTTTAAGGTGAGGGCGTCATTTTATATTGGTGAGCTTGTGCAGCTTACAATTGTGAGGCTTACACAGACCATGAAGAAAAACATTTCCTGTCACAGTTAGTTGCTGATCTATAATTTTAAATCTCGATGTGGTTTTCGTTATGTATGCTGTGTATAATTGCTGTAAACCGACTTGGTATTTTTTAAAAAAATGAAATCGTGGTATTGAAGTATTTTTTATAAACAAATCCAAGAAAATCAGTGTACATGGGGGCTGACCACCACCCCCCTCCCAGCACCACCATCCTGATTCAAATCCCACCTCTGAAGCAGTTAGCGCGTCGGGCTATATACACACTACATACCCTTCAAGCACATTCAAGGAACACTCTTTCCCCTCAAAGAATTCTGGGCCCTGTAGTTTACCCCTCACAGAGTTACAATCCCCAGCAAATCTTAACGTACTACGACGCCCAGAATTCTCTGAGGGAATGAACGGGCTTTGAATGGACTCCAGAGACATAGTGTGTACACAGCCTCAGACCAAGACCTGGGAGACCCGAGTTCAAATTATTGCATGGCAGTGAAGCTCAGGTGGGTGATACTAGGCCAGACACCTTCTCTAAGCCTAACCTATCTCACAAGGTTGTCAGGAGGATAAAAAAAATTTGGGGGGACACACACTCCTTGTATTTGTATTATATTATTGTATTATATTATATGGGATCTAAATATAACAAGAAAGCAAATAAATTTAGCTGGTAGTAATGACAAGAGCAGATTTTAGGCGGTGTGTACATGAAACCAATGTGTCTCACCCCAGTCCTCATAGATGGTTTCCTGTTTGCCAACCGACTGGGATTCATGGCGAGGAAAAGCACCCATCCAGCGGTGCATATCTGACCTGAAAACAAATGACAAATCCATGAAAAGCATCTTTCGCCATGGTGGGCTGGTTCTGGAAGAGGTGAGGCAATTGCGGTCCTGCAAGAATGTTTTTTTGGAAAGTGATTCGATGCATCAGAACCATAGGGAAGCCCCAGGGCAGAGACTGCACGCAACGCAAAGCCAAGGTGTAAGAAACCACGGTTGAATCAACAACGGGTTTGCATTATGTAAGAACCAGGGCTTTAGCTACTTGTCATTTTCTTCCCGAATCCCACGCCCAGCCTGATCTCTGCCACTCACTGTGTTGGGGCACGGCAGAGCCGGTCACTGTTCCGTCCTTGGTGGTTCTCCAGCAGCGTCAGGTAGAAGCTGTTCTCCGCGCTGTGGCTTGTGGAGGATTCGCAGCAGCCCTGGGCCTGGACGAGAGAGCGGTGGGCATAATCCAGCACCACAAAGCGCTCTGAACTGCAGGAGAGGGTGAAGCAGAGGAGAAAACCTATAGCAGAGGGACTGCTAAACCGCAATGTGCACGTATAAGCCCTATTTCTTTGCAGAAAACATCATCTTGAAAAATGGCTTCTTTTCCTTCAGCAAAGTGGAATAAATAGACTGGTGTGTCATTGCCATGTTCACACCCCACAAGCAGCCAACACTTGGGCAATCTCCACTCTTATTATTATTATTATTACAGTCAAACCTCGGTTGTCAAATGTAATCCATTCCGGAAGACCGTTTGACTTCTGAAGTGTTCGACAACCGAAAACTGAAAGCAAAGTTGTAAACCGAACTTATTATTTTTAAAATTTCTAGTCCTTGAGAATACAGCAACAGGTTTGGAAAGCGGGCAACTGACTGAGACTTAAAATTTGTATAAATGTATCACAGGCTGCAGGCTTTCAGCTACCCGATTCTGCTTCTCTGCCCCATGAGTCACTTCTTAAGATCCCTTCCCTTCCCCATATTGACCCTGTCCAAAATTTGCATGCCCTTTCCTTTGTTGGGGGGCCAAGCACAACCTACTCAACCACTCCTTGCCAAGGAGAAAAAAATCCAGCGTGTTAGCTCAGCCTGGTGCTGATACCACCAAGATCATGGGATTGAACCCCATACAAGCCAAGAGTCGTAGGTCAGAGCATCTGACTTGCATGCAGACAACCCCAGGGCTTAATCCCCAGCATCTCCAGGTAGGGCTGGGAATAAGTCTCCTGTCTGAAACTCTGGAGAGCCCCTGCACATAATACCAAGGGAGATGGGGCAAGACTCTGGTTGACTCCGCTGTAAGGCAGCTCGCTGTTTTTCAGCTCACCTCTTCCGCTGGGTGATGAGCAGCAGGTCGTTGAAGAGGTACAAGTAAATGGGGACCAGTTTGGGCTTGGTGCCAAAGATGGTGCCCCGGTGAACCACCTCCAACAGCTCGCCCTGTTTCAGCAGCTGCCGGCTCTGGGAGATGATGGGAACTGCCTGGATCAAAGAGAAATCAAAACAGAATTGAAGCCCCCCAAACAGGCCACCAACTTGGATTACCTTCTGCTGAGCATTTGACGTGTGTGTGTGTGTGTGTGTGTGTGTGTGTGTGTGTGTTCAAGTGTCAGGTCAAATGTTTTTTAGACAGCATTAACTTCATCCGATCAAACACAAAGGTGCTTTAATTATTTACAGGTTTTACACTTACACTAATTATTTTTTAAAAAACAAGACAACAACGGCCATTGTGAAACAATGAAATTAACTTTTTCTTTCCTCTAAGCAATGGGAAGCACCGTACTTTTCCGTGTATAGGACTATGTTTTTTTCTTTAAAAATCATGCTAAAAAGTGGGGGTCGTCTTATACATGGGCAGTGCATAGGGTGGACATTTGATTGGTTGCTGCCAAGGTTGTCAGCGGCTATTGTGCGTGTTATTGGCTGCTGCGTCAATGGGTAGAAGAAGAAGAGGAGTTTGGATTTGATATCCTGCTTTATCACTACCCGAAGGAGTCTCAAAGTGGCTAACATTCTCCTTTCCCTTCCTCCCCCACAACAAACACTCTGTGAGGTGAGTGGGGCTGAGAGACTTCAGAGAAGTGTGACTAGCCCAAAGTTGCCCAGCAGCTGCATGTGGAGGAGCGGGGAAGCGAACCCGGTTCACCAGATTACGAGTCTACCGCTCTTAACAACTACACCACACTGGTTCTCACCACTACACCACACTGGGTAGTGTTGATTGGCTGATGCTCCTTTATGTACCTTATTTGGGCGGTCGATTGGCAACTTATGCAGGCGATGTGACAGACAGGAGGCAGATTTAGCGATGCGTATGGGTGAGTGATTATCGCCCCCCCCCCCAAAAAAAAACCACCTCAACAACCCTGGGCAATCCTCTGCAAAAAAAGCTCAACAACTCTGTGCCATCTCCCCCCATTTTCTTAAATCTGAGTCCCCCAAAATAGGGGGTGTCCTATACATGGGGACGTCTTATAGATGGAAAAGTACGGTAAACTTTCTAGAACTGTGAGTGATTAACTAACGGCTCTGGGCTTTCTTTGGCTTTTATCCTGGAACAAGCGGGTCAGCCTTGAGTCGCAAAGTCTAAAAACACCAAAATTAAAAACAGAAAGAAAGAGAAGCAATGGCAAAGCCTCACTTTTTTTTTTTTTTTAAAGAGGTGGTTGTTCTAAGTGAGTAAATAAGGCCAGCGGGCTAATTTCTTGAGCGTCCCTGACATCAAAGTTTCTGGGCATATTTGACAAAGAGTTGATGGTCAACTGGCAATATTTAACTGGTCTATTAAGAACAATATGGTGATCCCTCCTGGATCAGGCCAATGGGCCATCTAATCCAGCATCCTGTTCTCATTTTGACCAACCAGATGCCCACAATGGGAAGCCCATTCAGCAGCAGAACCTGAGCACAACAGCATTCTCCCCTCCTGCGGTTTCCGCAACTGGAATTCAGAAGCACACTGCCTCCGAAAGGGGTGGTGCTGACCAGCAAGCCAACTCAATTAATTCATTAATTAACTCAATTAATAATAATAATAATAAATTTTATTTATATCCCACCTTCCCCAGCCAAAGCCAGGCTCAGGGTGGCTAACAACAATAAAATAGTACAAACATTCTAAAATCATTTCATTATAAAATTAATTCAAACCAAATTGATGGCAACCATTAGGCTAAAGTTCTGTGAAGATTGCCAAAGGAGGGAGTCAGGCTGCGCCCTGACCAAAGGCCTGGTGGAACAGCTGCCTTGCAGGCCCTGCAGAAAGATGTCAAGTCCCGCAGGGCCCTAGTCTCTTGTGGCAGAGCGTTCCACCACATCGGAGCCACAGCCGAAGAAGCCCTGGCTCTAGGTGAGGCCAGCCTAACCTCTCTGTGGCCTGGGACCTTCAGGATGTTTTTGTTTGAAGACCTTAAGTTCCTCTGTGGGACATACCAGGAGAGGCGGTCCCGTAGGTACGAGGGTCCTAGGCCGTATAGGGCTTTAAAGGTTTTAATTAGCTCAATTAATTAATTAATTAATTAGCGGAATGTGTATACTGCTTAACTGTAAATAAGATGTTCACAATGTCTATTAATAGCATGAATTTTGCAATTATGGTTACATTTACGTGCTGCTCTTCTTCCAAGGAGCTGAAGGTGGCGGCAGATAGGCAATGCTATTTTCACAACAGCCCTGTGAGGTAGGCTAGGCTGAGGGACCCCGGCCCAAGATCAGCCAGTGTGCTTCAAGGCCGAGTGAGGGTTTGAACCCTAAATTCACAGATCGTCAATGCTCCAATCACACGGATAGCGTACTGATTCCAGGGAACGCAATCAAATTACATTATTTCCAAGGATTGGGCAAGGCACAGTTGTAAAGGAGAGGAAGATATTCGGAACCAAGCGGAGAAAAATAACGTAATGCGCTCTGTTACGCTGCTTAGCACAAGTCGCAAAGAGGAAGAGGCACAGCAATGTTTTCATTCTGCAATTTAGGCAGGCAGAGAGCATCAGGGAAGAGCCATTTGGAGTGAGCCAAAAGCAAGGCAGAGAGCTGAAGCCTTCCTGACCTTAAGCTTGTCAAACTCGATCTTGCTGGCGATGTGGATGAGCTCCTCCATGTGACGCATGCGGCCCACCTCAGAGTTACATTCTTCTATTATCTTGGTCAGAGATTGAGGGAGTGGGAAAAGGAGAGAGAGGAGAGAGTCACGTTACTTGTGGTCATCGAGAGACTGCGAAGGGAAGGGAATGCTTAGGAAACAGGCGGTATTAAAAATATACAAACGTGCAAATATCTGCAACAAAATGCAGCAGTGTGCAGCGCTCCAGCCAACCACACCCTTTCCAGAGTACAGTGGTACCTCAGGTTACATACGCTTCAGGTTACATATGCTTCAGGTTACACACTCCGCTAACCCAGAAATAGTGCTTCAGGTTAAGAACTTTGCTTCAGGATGAGAACAGAAATTGGGCTCTGGCGGCGCAGCAGCTGCAGGAGGTCCCATTAGCTAAAGTGGTGCTTCAGGTTAAGAACAGTTTCAGGTTAAGTACGGACCTCCAGAACGAATTAAGTACTTAACCCGAGGTACCACTGTACTCCATTCCATTCCATTCTTCTTGGCTAGTAAACATGCTCAGTCCTCATCAGGGTAAATTTGGGTTCGTTTTTCTTCCTTTTTTTTTTTTTTTACTTCTGCTAAACTTGGGATTTCACCCCAAATAGTCTGATACATCCCTCTTGCTTCACCCTCGGCCCCATTCTGGCTACATAGCCATTGGCACTTAGCACCTGACTATTGGGAAGGAGCAGGATTAAGCAGTGTAGTGCAAACAAGACCATGGCTCAATAGCACATCCGGTGCTTTGGGTGGCAAAGATTCCAAGGTCAACCGAGGGCATCTCTGGTTTGAGATGGTATTTGGTAGCAGCGCTGGAAAAGACCCTGCAGAGCTGCTGCCAATCACAATAGCAGGGTTGACTCGGTCTGAGATGGCTTCGTAAGTTCACATAATCAGCGTCATCCTCACCTTGGAAACAGAGGACAAAGCTTTCATGGCGTTCTGCTCTCGCAGTGAGCCTTCTTCTGTCCGACGCAGGATATTCTAGGAGAAACAAGTAAAGTTAGAGGGGGAGGAAAAGGGGCTGGAAGATGGGTTTCAGGTGCACCCTCTGCTCTTAAGCAATTGGACGAACGGGTGGCGCTGTGGGTTAAACCACGGAGCCTAGGGCTTGCCGATAGGAAGGTCGGCGGTTCAAATCCCAGCAACGGGGTGAGCTCCCGTTGCTCAGTCCCAGCTCCTGCCCACCTAGCAGTTTGAAAGCACGTCAAAGTGCAAGTAGATAAATAGGTACCGTTCTGGCGGGAAGGTAAACGGCGTTTCTGTGCGCTGCTCTGGTGTGCCAGAAGCGGCTTAGTCATGCTGGCCACATGACCCGGAAGCTTTACGCCGGCTCCCTCGGCCAATAAAGCGAAATGAGCGCCGCAACCCCAGAGTCGTCCACGACTGACCTAATGGTCAGGTGTCTCTTTAACCCCCTCCCACGTTGACACATCTGCCACACAACCTCTGAGATTTGCAGAGGATTCTGGGAGAGCATCTCCCATTTGCCCAAGGTGCCAACAGCACTTCTGCTGGACCTCGCTGAAGACTTGCACTGAGTGTGCCTTAGAAAACTCTCAATGCTCTCCCTCTGCAGCTACACGTTACAGGGGAAGATAGATAATGGTTGGCAGATGCTTCCAGCTCTACGATTCTATGGTTCTATGAATGTCTCCAGATCCCCCACCTCTATGAGCATCTTGATCCGGGTGATCCTCTGGAAAGGAAGCAGCAGGAAGGACATGAAGGGGAGCCGCTGGCATTGGGGGAGCTCCTGGAGCCGGGTGACGACAATGGCAAACTGGGGGTTCTTCTCCCTGAGAAGGAAGAGAGGAGGCAGGATTGGATCAGGAAAGAGGGCTATGTCTTCCTGCTGCAGCGCCACCTAGAGAGGGGAGGATGGAACTTGCCATAGTTATATATGCCCAGGTTACACTCAGACTAGACTACAGCAACACATTCTACGTGGGGCTGCCTTTCAAGGTGGTTCAGAAGCTTCCTCTGGTAGAAAACACAGCTGCCTCGTTACTTGAGAGGGGCAAGCGATGGGGGCATATGAATGCTATTCTGTACCGGCTATGCTGGTTCATTTCCAGAGCTGATTTAAAGCGCAGGTGGTTACCTTTAAAGCCCTAAACCAGGGCTAGCCCTCCAGATGTTGTTGAACTGGAGAGCCCCGGCCTATCAGTGTAATAGTAATAATAATAATAATAATAATAATAATAATAATAATAATAATAACAACATCTATTATTATTATTATTATTATTATTATTATTATTATTATTATTATTATATTTATTCCCTGCCTTTCTGCCTGACACAGGACTTAAGGCAGCTTCCCAATAAAAATAAGAACCATTCAAAACATAAAAAATTGGTAGCCAATACTGAGCTCAATGGACCAAAGTTCTGAATCCATATAATGCAACTTCTTATGAACACACAAGCAAGCAGCTATTCCATCAGGCTGCAGAGCAAAAGAAGAAGAAGGGCTGTTTCAGTGCCTCCACTTCTGACCTTGCCTCAACCGTCACATAGCAGGCAGCCATTCCACAGGGCTACCTGAACTGTCTCCGTCCCAGCTGGTCAATATTAGAAGGGTAACTTTAAGAACTGGTGCCTGAGCTTGTTTTCGTCCTCCTCCCTCATCTCCCCTTTTCCCTTTCATGTCGTCTCTTCTAGATTCTAAGCCTGAGAGGGCAGGGACCATCTTAATGCTGTTTTTCTTTTTCTGAAGCCACTCTGGAATACCTTTCAGCCCAAACAGCATGGTTTTCAAATGCGCTAGATAAAAAACAAAGACACAATCCGACATTGCTAGACCAACCGCAAAAGAAAGAAAGAGATTCTTTGGCTAGCGGCTCCCTATTCCCATCGAGAGACCTTTGAAACTATCAAGTCTCCCAATGGAACTCCTTTTGCTTCCTTCTCTCTTTCTGCCACTCACATGAGGCTGCTGTAGGTCTTTTCTTGGTACAGCTGGTTGCGCACGTAGTCAATGTAGACCGAGAAGTTCTGCTGTGCGTGTGTCTCCACTATGTCACAGACGTCCGAGATCTGCAGGCTCTCGGCCAGGCGTCCTTCAAGATCATGCAGAAATCTGCCAAAGGGGAAGGACTGGCATCATGAATAGCCACATATACCGTATTTTTCACTCCAGACCATAAGACGCACCCAGTTTTTAGAGGGGGAATGCAAGGAAAAAAATATTCTTTAAAGGGAGCGCTGAGCAGAGCCTGTCTGCATCCCAGGCTCTGCTCAGCACTCCCTTTCACGAGCCGCGTGGAGCGTGTGTGCGACTCTTGGGGGCTTTTCCCTGAGGGGAAAAGCCCCCAAGAGCCGCACACACGCTCCGTGCGGCTCGTTAAAAGGAGTGCGGCTCTTGCAGGCTTTCCCAGGAAGTGGGTGAAGGGACTGAGGGGCTTCCCCCACCTCCCGCAAAAGCCAGCAAGAGCTGCGCGCTGTTTAAAGGGAGCACGGCTCTTGCGGGCTTTTCCGGGAGGTGGGGGAAGGGACAGAGGGGCTAAGCCAGAAGCTAGAACAGCAAGAGGGAGCACTGCGCAGCACTCCCTCTCACTGTTCTGGCTTCTGGGATAGCTGCGTGAAGCCTCCTCAGGGCAGTGGGATTAAGGCTCCCCGTGCCCTGAAGAGGCTTTGCACGGCTAAACCAGAAGCTAGAACAGCAAGAGGGAGCGCTGCACAGCGATCCCTCTCGCTGTTCTGGCTTCTGGGATAGCCGTGCAGCCTGCATTCGCTCCGTAAGACGCACACACATTTCCCCTTACTTTTTAGGAGGGAAAAAGTGTGTCTTATAGAGCGAAAAATACAGTGTGTGTGTGTGTGTGTGTGTATGGGACATTCACGAGAAGTGGGGAAGGGGCTGTAGGTCAGTGGCAGAGCACATGCTTTTCATACAGAAGGTCCCACGTTCAAACTCAGGGTTGCAAATGTCCCCAGACTTGATAAAAGGCAGGCTCCTATTTTCCTGCATAATCATAGATCAGTTTCCTTTACTTTTCTGGATAGCCCCATGGCGATATAGGGAAAGGGGTCAGAAGAAGGGAAGAGGAAGAGGCGGAGCTGACCTTTCGCTGACCTCCTTGACTTTGCGGATGTTGGAAAAGAGGGTGCGGTGCTCGCGCAGAAGGATGGTGGCTGTCAGGTCCCGCGATTCCATAAAGTGCTCGATCAGCAGCAACAGGGAGCGCAGGTAGGATGCCTCGGAGGTCACCACCTCAAAAAGGCTCTGGACATGGCAGAGAGGCAAGAACCATGGAAAGGAGGATCAGTGGGAGGAGATGGGCAGGACTCATCACAACCATGGTTTGCTTCGCCTGTCGCACTACGCCAAACCATGGTTTAGCACGGACGTGCAGGCTGCAGAATGGGAGATCGTGGCCGCTTCAACTCTTTCCTGGCTATTTTGCTACTGTGCCATGCTGAGCTAGGCAATTATTTGGCCGGAGTGTCGCTCTCCTAGACAAATCACAAGCTGTAAATCGTACAGCAAACCTTGGCTGCAGCTCAGGTTAAGTCTGGAAAGGGCTAAGCCATGAACCAGGTATGGACAACACACAAACCCGAACTCTTTGTTAGTTCAGCATGGCGCAGCTTCAGAATGACCAGGGAGGAGCAGATCGAATGCAATCTCCTCTCTGGTTTGGAATAGCAAACCAGGCCCGTGTGTGTGATGTGATAGAACACAGCTAATCCTACCTATTCTATTTATCTTTCACTAATTAATTACTATGAACCATAAAAAGTGGCATGCCAGGAAAAGCAAACCTATCTACCACATCTCCCATGATGGGCCACTTGAGAACCCAATTAACTTGTATATTTAAAGCTTGGATTTTGTTTGCCCCGGGGTAAAATCAATTCATGCTTTTCAAACACTGATCAGCACCCAACAAACTCATCTGAAAGTGTTCTGCTTCCTAAAGTTTAGAATGAGTGATTAAAACACACAAAACAAACACATGCAATTTGTGAACGAGGAGCCACCCTTTTGAAAGTTGTGCACAATTATAAAATGACCCCATTTTTTTAAAAAAAACCAAATAAACAGCACTAATGGGTCTCTTCCAATGCTACAATTCTTTGGTTCTCAAAGTGTTCTGGGCTCGAAAAAGTTCTTCATTCAGTCTTAGGCTGTGGCTCAGCTCTGACTATGCACAAGATCCCAGATTCAGTCTCTGCCCATCTCCAATGACAGGATCTCACAGTGGCAGAACTGCAGGAGATCACTTTGCCCGAGACAACAGCCAACTCACCTCCTGCATCTTCCTCTCTTCGGGGCTGATATTTCCCAGAAGGCCGCTCTCTCGCACAGCGGGCAGCTCCTGCCAAAGCGTGCTGTGCGGGATGGGGCCCCGAGGCCCCGCGGGCCCTTCGCCAGGGGAAGGGCCCCCATAGTCAGAGCTGCTGAAGCTGCTGTTGCGGGGGACCGTTTGCCGCTTGATCTCCTTGGAGATGACAGCCTGGCGATACGTCTGGTACAGGGGCTCTGAGGAGGGAAGAGATGGAAAAGGGTTTCAAAAAGAGACACGTAGGGACTTCCGGGTTGGCGCCATCGCCGAATGGCGGACTCCCTCCGAGCTCCGGAGGGAGCCTGCTCGGCAGGGGCTGGGTCCTACCGCACCGGCGATGCGGGGACCCTTAAAAACCACGGCCACGAGGGCCGTGGACATGGAGACTCGGCTGGCACCGCCAGCGCCCTCCCGACTCGTGAAGGAGCCTTTTTAAAGGCTACGGATCGGGTGCCGGGGAGAAGCGTGGTGCTTTGAGTCCTCTGCTATCCCTGCCGAGCGCAGCCGCATGCCATCCGGCGGAGAGCGCTGACTTCTTCCATTGAAAATTCGGACTTTTTAACAACAACCCGTGAGTAATTTGGAAGCTGGGTTTAAAAGGAGGAAAAAAGGAATTTCTTTTTGAATTGGACACGAGCGGGGGGGGATCCAAAAAGGAAGTCAGTCCCCCCCCCTACTGTAAACCTTCCAAGACAAGGACGGGGAAACCAAGGTCCAAAAAGATTTGTATTGCTGATAAAAACTAAGAATTCCACGATGGGGAATTATAAGAACTGTGCTGGAGGACGAACTGAGGGAGAAGAAACGTAACCCCCCCCCCCCTGGGAACCGGGGTGATTGAAGAGAGAGCCTGGTGAAAAGAGTCGGAGATTTTGACAGCTGTCAAAGTAGCTGTCAAAGTCGGAAAGCAGAGAGGATTTTATTATGAGAACTTTGCTGGCTAAATTTGTTACAATTTGCTATAACTTGTTAAAACTTGGATACAAAATGGCGAAAACATGGATAACAATCGGACTTTTGGACTAGAGAAAACAAAGTTACAACAATCCCCCTAGAGGAGTTTCGGGACATTACAAAGATGGTTGTAAGTGGAAAAATACCATTGGAATTTTACAGAACTGGTTATCTTCTGGGAAAGCTACAAAACGGAAATAATATTTTGTCTACAGGGTGTTCAGCTAAAGGAGACAATAGAATTTTCTATTGAAGAAAGGAAGGGACTGAACGCAAGTTTTTGTTCCTGAATAATAATAATCCCTGCAGACTTATGAAGCTTCTGAATTAGAACGTTTTGTCAGCGGAACAAGAGGAAACTGGACTACAATTTGGAAAGAACAATGGGGGGAGCTTTATTAAAGATCTGAAGTTAAGTGTTTAAAAATAATTATGAAAGGAAAAAAAAAAAAAAAAAAGAGTCAGCAAGGAGTTGGGGGAAATAGGCGATTTATGGATTGTAAGAATTCCAGGCGGATAACATGGTTTGGTGGCTAGGGGGAAATTAAACCGGGGACAGGGGGGGAGAACTAAACTCCAAAGGCCTGTCAACTTCTTTTTTTTTTGAACTGGCGTTGTTTCATCTATTATATCTTTCATCTCTTATTTCTGATATTTCTATTATGTGGGGTGTCTTTATTAATAAAAAAAGGGAAATTGTGGAATAAAAATGGGGTGGGCTCTGGGAAAGAAATTTTTTGTTTTTCTATTAAGGGTATTGATGAGGAATCTAGAAATTTGAAACTCGAATAATGGTCTAAACAAATTAAGTTTTTAATTAGAACCGAGAGCTTGTGGAGCCAACAACATGAAAAAGGAATATGGTAGGGGTGGGGGAAGGGGGGAGTCCCAGAAAGCGGATATATGAAAATAAGGTTCTGAATGTATGTTACTTCTTACTTTCTGTATTTTTGAAAATTTTAATAAATATTATTTAAAAAAAAACAAAAAGAGACACGTAGCCCCTCCAGACTGATGTGTGTTTTTTTGCAGATGTATTCTGTATCGCATCAAATAATAGTGCATTGGTAGTTGATCTGTGTTACTAGGCATCATTTCATCAGATGTCAAGGAAATAAGAAGCTATCCTATTTTTAAAAGACATCTGAAGACAGCCCTGTTTAGGGAAGTTTTTAATATTTAATGCTGTATTGTTTTTAACACTCGATTGGGAGCCGCCCAGAGTGGCTGGGGAAACTCAGCCAGATGGGAGGGGTATAAACAAATTATCATTATTATTATTATTATTATTATTTGTACAGTGGTACCTTGGGTTAAGTACTTAATTCATTCTGGAGGTCTGTTCTTAACCTGAAACTGTTCTTAACCTGAAGCACCACTTTAGCTAATGGGGCCTCCTGCTGCCGCTGGAGCACGATTTCTGTTCTTATCCTGAAGCAAAGTTCTTAACCTGAAGCACTATTTCTGGGTTAGCGGAGTCTGTAACCTGAAGCGTATGTAACCTGAAGCATATGTAACCCGAGGTACCACTGTATTTGTTGTGGTTGTTGTTGTCTTGCTGTTGTTGTTGTTCCGCAAGGCAGGACTAAATAAACCCCCAGAGCATTTCCTGAAAACCAGAAGCAATCTAATGGAAGCTAAGTATCGGGAGATTTGTGACAGACAAAAGGAGGAACTTCTTCACACTGCGCATGGTTAAACTCTGGAATTTGCTCCACAACACTGTTGCTGTATTAGGCAGTATAGAAATCTATGAAATAAATAAATAAGATGTAGTGATGGCCAACTTGGAAAGCTTTTAAAGAGAGGAGTGGAGGAGGATAGGTCTATCGGTGGCTAATAGCCATGACAGTTCTGTTCTACCTTCACTTTCAGAGACCTTATGTCTCTAAATACCATTTGGTTGGAATCACAAGTGAGGAGAGTGCTGGTCCTGCTTGCTGACTCCTCAGAATGGGCCCCTAGTTAGCCACTGTGAGAACAGGATGCTGTACTCAATGGGCCTTTGGCCTGATCCAGGTTCAACCCTTTTCCTGCACCAATTTCCCACTTACCATCCTGTAGGTAAAGTCCCCAGTCAGGGCCCTTTGGGGATAGCACCAAGCAGTGTCTGCAAGGAAGGAGAAGCAGAAAGAAACTAACTGGTAAATTATCTTAAGAGATGATGCCATACTGGTTGAACCAAGGATGATGGAGCAGTCAGACTGCAGGCTTGTAAGATCCACTTAAAAAATAAGTGGCTGAGCATCTGCTTTGCATGCAGAAAGTCCTTGGTTCAATACCCAACATCTCCGTTTAGGACTAGGAACGTCCCATGTCTGAAACCCCAGGAGAGATGCTGCCAGCCAGTGTAGATTATATTGAGCTAGATGGACGAATGTTAGAATGGACCTGGTAGAAGTTTAGGCACGTTGAGAGATTCTCTGGACAGGCAAGGTCAGCTAAGTGATCATACAAGCAGAATGCATGACAATCTCTGTGTGTGTTTATGGCACTTTTAAGTCCAGCCTCCTGCTTCAACAGACACAATTTGCAGAAGACGGTATCCCAACCCCATACTCTGATTGATGCAAACAGACCCTCTGCCCTCCTGAAAGCTGGGATATGCCCTAGAAACCTGGAGTGATCCAACCAGTTCTGCAGAGATAACAGTGCAGACTTTGCTTTGCTTAGGTTACAACTCTCTCAAGATTCAATCTCCACTCCAGAAGGCAGTGGCTTGTCCAAAGTGGGGCAAGCTGACTCAAATATAATGCCTCACTTCCTATGTCCCTATATCCACTGTGAATCACCCAGAAATCTGGGCAAGCCCATCACAACATCCCCCGATCAAGATCAGCATCCTCTTTGCACACAAATACCCATGGACATCTTTCATTCAGGAATTTGCGGGCACGCGGAAGAACACCAACGCACCCGTCATTTGGGGTCTCCGCGTCAGAGTCTCCAGGAGTCGGGCATTCATTTTCGCAGCCATCTGGTGAGAGAGAAATTTTGCAGAGTTAGTTGAGATTGGAAAAGGAGCAGAGATAAAGCTATGTGTGGGCAGCAGGGTATTGCTCTCACTCGTTTTTATTTTATTTTAGGTAACTACCGTACTTTTCCATCTATAAGACACCAACATGTATAAGACGGCCCCTCTTTTTTTTAACCCAAAATTAAGAAATTAAGTTGTTTAGCTTTTTTGGGGGGGGGGAGGTCACTTCCACCAATTGCTCACTCGCCTGCCCGCCACTGCTGACCCCTTGTCACAGCCACTGCCAATCGCACACCTCACCGCAGCTGCCAATTGTTTGCCCGCTCACCGCCAACAGCCCACCCGCCCACTTGCCACAGCCGCCAATCACCTGCCCAACTGCTGCAGCCAATCGTCAGCAGGCCCTTCCGCAGCCACCAATCACCCACCCAATCGCCGCTGCCAATCTCCTGCTTGCTGCTGCCATTAATCGCACGTCCCCCCTCTGCATTCACTATCCGTGTATAAGATGACACCCAATTTTTGCCTAATTTTTTTAAGCAAAAAGCATCGTCTTATACATGGAAAAATACAATATTCTGGGTAATTTTAGTCTTTTATTATTTTCCTTGCTGGCCAATTTCCTTGGGACCTTTTCAGGAGGCATGGAATATCCTGAATAAATCTTAGCCTAACAAATCTCTTAACTCCACCCTTCTTATCCTTCCCAGGCCACCCCCCCCCCCCAATTATGTCTTTCACTTGCAGGGTGCTGTCATTACCTTGACACAGTCCTTCACCCAAGGGTGGTGGTGGCTGGGTTGGAGGAGGAGGCAGGCCTTGAGGCAATGGCGGCGGTGGCTGGGAGGGCGGAGGGGGAGTCATGGTTGTGGGCAACTGGCAGGAAGGGGGCAGGGGGGGCTGGTTCTGCGGGAGGGGAAGGGGCGCCTGCACCTGGGAGACGGGTGGCGGCGGCGGGGGCATTGAGGGGGGAGGCATGAGGAGCCCTTCCACTGCAGAGAGGAGGCAGGTGTCGCCTTGAGCTTGGTTCATCTCCAGCGGGTACTGCAGGGAACTCCGGCGAGAGTAGGCTAAAGGAACTAAGGAGTTGCGGGGCGGTTTTGTGGGGGCCTTGGGTGGGATGGCGGGGGGCAAGGCCTCGCCATCCAAAGAGGCAAGGGAACCCGCTTTGCTGCGCCGGGGGGGCTTGGGCATCAAGGGCGGGCAGCGCAGCGGAAGAGGCTCGGCGGTGGATCGGTACCCCGTCAAGACCACACCGCCTTCGGGGTGCCCGTTGGCCGAGGGAGGTGGGTCAGGGGGCTTCTTGCTGCGGGGAGAACGGCGGGATTTAGGGGGCCGCCCACTGCAGGCTGGGGGGCTGGGGGCAGCTGGGGCATTGAGCACCAAGAGGTGTTGGAAGACAGGCCCTCCCTCATCCGCAGAGGACGAAAGGTCTGAGGCAGGCCCGTCCTCACAGTCGGCCTGCTGGGAATGTGCCGGAACCCAGGCCAAGACCATGCCTGGCCGCTGTTGATGGCAGACGCAGGGGCAGCCTGAGGGGCAGGTGGCTGGCGACTCGACGCCGTTCTGCTCCACCACATGCGACATGGGCTGCTGGGGATCCTCACTGGGATCTGTGGGAAAGAGAGAAGCAAAAGAAGATAAAGCCCCCACCAGAGAAGAACGGCAGATCAAGTTGACGGATTATGCCGAAATGACTAAAATGACTGGAACCGTCGGAAATCAGGAAGACAATTTTTTAATAAGGAATGGGGGAAATTTATAATTTATCTTAAAAACCACTGTAAACAGCTAAAATCGTTAGTAGGATGGGAATAACACTTGTAGTTTAATGGTGAATTTTGGACACAATGGAGATGTAGACAATTTGGATTATCATAAAAGATGCAGGAGGAAATGGCTAACAATAGGATCCCAAAGGGGAGCAAGGGATTCCAGGAGATTCTTCAGAATCTTGTTTTTATATTGTATGTTGGATATGTGATTGTAAAATTTTAATCTGAACAACCAAATACATAAATTTAAAAAAAGAGAAGAGAAGCAACACTGGAGGCCTTGTCAAAGATAAGACAGAGCCTCTGCCGTGCAAAGGAATACTGCTTTAAATATTGCCATGCACTGAGGCTCAAAGATAAATGCATGAGAGGAATGGGGGAGGGCGGAAATGGAAACGAACAGGGATCCTACAGACAGGGATTGTGGAATTTGGAAAGCTCAAGTAGAGTGTGGAAATTAACAGCTAGGACAGAGCTTTCCCAACTTTTCACGTTGGTGACACACATTTTAGACATGCATCATTCCACGACACTGTAATTCGGTTTTACTAGCATACTGGAGTTTAAACTAACCCCTTTCCAGTCCCGGGAGGAGCACCAGGAGAATTCGCACAACACACCTACACACCGCAGCCGACACACTAACATCTCGCGACACACAGTTTGGAAAGCTCTGAGCTAAAGAAATGGAACAAACTGTTGTGTGAATGAAGCCTGTTTTAGTTGTGTCCCCATCACACCTCCCCGCAAGGGCAATACTGACACTAAAGAGGAGAAATTCAACAGCTAAGGCCACCTCTCCCTGCACTGGTTGTTAAGGACAGAGGGGTGGTTGAGGGCAGAATGAAGTTGGCAAAGCAGCGCTCCATTCAGCCTAATGGACCAGCCTGGGCTGGTATGCAAACACACTTTGCTTGCACAATTTATACAAGCAGCAAAACAATTCACCATTACTTGGGGCAGAGATTCCAGCTTGGGATGCACGTGGCTTTCGAAGCATCCTAAGGCCTGCAGGGCCAGAGGTTACCTTCCAGCCAAAGACATTTTTATTTACCTTACTTTGAGTTCTGTATGTTGTATACTGCCTTGCTGTGTTTTCTAATGAGTGTGATCTATAAATATTTTAATACCGCATTGGCCCGAATATAAGCCACACCTGGATATAAGCCGCACCTTTAAAATTCGGGGGGGGGGGGGAGAGAAAAAAAGACAGTACAGAGGTACCTCAGCTTAAGAACTTAATTCGTTCTGGAGGTCCGTTCTTAACCTGAAACTGTTCTTAACCTGAGGTACCACTTTAGCTAATGGGGCCTCCCGCTGCGGCAGCGCCGCGGCCGCGCGATTTCTGTTCTCATCCTGAAGCAAAGTTCTTAATCTGAGGTACTATTTCTGGGTTAGCGGAGTCTGTAACCTGAAGTGTCTGTAACCTGAGGTACCACTGTACTCAAATATAAGCCGCTCCCTTAAAATTCTGCAGGCACTCACACCCGTTCCGTTTTACCGTATGTCTGTTTCAGCAGCAATATTGTAAAAACCAATTTTTGTAAGGTAGCGAATTTAAGCCTCACTTTTAACTTTTCATGGTCAGAATTTGGAAAAAAAAAGTGAGGCTTATATTCAGGCCAATGCGATAATAGGGAAGGAAGCCACAAACAGCCACATAGCCTTATAGCCAAGTTCACTTACCCAACTGCCCCTCCTTCCCCTCCAATATCTTCTCTTCCCCATTCTCAGCGACAGGCACCTGGCTGCAGTTCACAGCAGGCTGAGCCGGCTTCCCAGCCTCTTCCTTCTCCGTGTGGCTGAAGCGCACGACGATTTTACGAACGGCGCCAGAGTTCTGCAGCTTGTGGAGCTGCTGCTGTTGGCTGTTGCAGGGGGGATCAGCCGACCTGGAGGATCCATCATTGGCAGCCTCAGTTGAGGAGCCCTCTGGGGGCAAAGGTGGGGTTGGTCCACGGCTCAGCCTGGCAGAGTCCGGCCTGGGGGGCAAGTACGGTCGTGGCCTGGTGGGTGGGCGGGGCTTAATGATGCGCGTGGGTTTCTGGGTCGGAGGGGTCGCCGGAGGCAGAGGGTCCATGGAGGACATCTTCACAGCGGGTGGGTCATCCGCAGCGCTGCCGCCACGACTTCATTTCCTGAGGTGGGATGGAGAACGAGAGGCAGACACAATCAAGCAGAAGCCTAAATAATAACAAATAACAGAATTTTATTTACCATATTTTTCGCTCTATAGGACGCACCCGACCATAGGACACACCTAGTTTTAGAGGAGGAGAACAAGAAAAAAAATAATTCTCCCTCTCTGCGCAGAGCCCCATGAGCGAAGCGGCAGGAGAAACGGAGCCCCTTCCATTTTTTCTCCTGCTTCGCTGAAGGGGCGCTGCACAGAGAGGGAAAGCTGCGCAGCACCTCTCCAGTGAAGAGAAGCCAGGAGAGCGAGAGGGATCAGTGTGCACCAATCCCTCTTGCTCTCCTGGCTTCGGGCAGCCATCCCTGAAGCCAGGAGAGTGAGAGGGGTCGGTGCGCATCAACCCCTTTCGCTCTCCAGGCTTCAGAGGAAGCAACGCGAAGCCATGAAGCCTGCATTCGCTCCATAAGACGCACACACATTTCCCCTTAATTTTTGGAGAGGGAAAAGTGCGTCCTATAGAGCGAAGAATATAAAGCGAAAAATATCCCGCCCTCCCCAGCCGAAGCCGGGCTCAGAAAGGCTAACAACAGTAAAATAATAATAAAGGCAGGGGGGAGGGAACATTTTTCAGCCTGACAAGCTGCCCGGGGGCGACTTGCATTTTTTTAAATGCTTCCTCACATTAAGCGAATGAAATCATAGAACTGTACATTTGGAAGCGTCATCTAAGGCAACCCTCTGTAATGTAGGAATCTCAGCTAAAGCATCCAGGACAGACGGCCACCCAACCTCTGCTTAAAAGCCTCCAAGGAAGGAGAGCCCACCACCTCCCGAGGAAGCCCATTCTACTGTTGAACAGCTTCAGAAAGTTCCTCCTGATGTTTAGTCAGAATCTCCTTTCTTGCAACTTGAAGCCATTGACCACTTTCAGACCATTCCCTGCCGTGCTCATCCTATGTTTGCTGAAAAGTCTGGTGTGTTTTGCTCATAAAGCATTCAAAAGACTGGATCCCCACCATCGAAAGTGGCTCAGCCTGCTCTATCACTTAAGGAGGGTGGTAGCTCAGTGGCTGAGCATCTGTTTTGCACTCAGAAGGTCTCAGGTTCAATCCCCGGCTTCCCTAGGTATGACTAGGAATGTCCTGATACGACAGACAGCTGATGTCAAGTCAGAGTAGACAATATTGAGTTGGATGGACCAATGGACTAACTCTGTAGAAGGCAGTTGGTTGTATATAGAGAGTGGGGATCCTTCTGAAACAACAGTAGAATAGACTGTGCCACTTAAGATGGAAGGAGGGAATGGTTTTTTAATGCGCTCTCGTGTTGTTTTTTCAAAAGCCTCTCTGCAAACGGGAGAATTAGCAAAGTCAGAAACAGGCTAGAATGGAGCCTTTGTCCCCGATGCACACACATTATTTTATTTGCAGAAAGTGCTTGTTTGTTTTAGCATAAGGGAAGGATTCACAAATGGTATCCCATTTCACTTGCAATTGTAGCCAGCACAGTCCATTACACCATCTCGTGACTCAGTCACATCATTCTGTTTAATACAGGCATGGGTCAAGGCTAAGTTTAAGAAGCTGGAGGGGCCCTGGACCCCTTGGGGAAGGAGGGGGCACATACTGGTCTACCAGCCCCAATTTACACTGTCCCACAAAGGCTACTAGCAGTATATATTCATGGGAAGTTGCCTTATCACACTGAATCATACTGGATGTGTACACATACAGCTAGGTAGTTCTTTTCCTCAATTCAGATCGAAGCTAGTTTTGGAGAGGAAAAACACTATTTCATAAGAAACAATAGGATAGATATGATTGTGGCTAACATCACTTTCCAAACCACCAATGGGAGCACACTGGATGCAAAGCAACTGGGAGTGTGCACACTTGGTGTGGCAAAGATGTTGCCCTCCCATTCGCTGCTGGACTACAAAACCCATAATCTCTGACCACTTATCACACTTGCAGGGGCTGATGGGAGTGGTAGTCCTCAACATCTAGAGGCCACTACGTTGGCTGCCCCTGTTCCCACACAGACAGGCAGCGACTCTCTCCAGTGTTTTGGACCAGGGCCTTTCTCAAGTCCAGGGTGAAATGGGTGTCGTTGGCACGACAAGCACGTGCTCAGCCACAGAGCTACAGCTTTTCGCTCATGGGAGGCTGAGGCAAGAGCCCTGTAGGCAAAAAGCAGCAGCTTAAAGGAGGGATTGTGTCAACACCCCCTCAACCCCGGTTCAGGATAAAAGTTCTGGGCGTCCGGTTGAATCAGGCTTCCTTCCGGAAGCATTCCAGAGTCATACGCGAGGTCTTGGCAGCGCTTGCCCAAAGCCCTGTCGTCATCTATCGCTTGGACTAGGCCTCTACAACCTTGTTCGTTTCTGCTCTGCACGCAGGCAGAGCATCCTGCCCTCCGGGGAGCTGAAACACGCGGCAGCCCAGCCGGCTCTAAATGCTACCCCCCCCCCCTTGAGGGCCAGCTGCCAGAACAGGCCCTCCAGCCTGGCTAGCGCACTCCCGGGTGTGGCTGTCATACTTCCAGCTGGGGAAGTTGACCGCAACAGGGCTGCTCAGCCTGGCCAGAGGCTGCCCAAGGAACGTGGAAATAAAATAAGAGGCAAGTCATAGGAAATGGAGGAGGGGAGGCGGTTAGTCTGACCCTGATGCAAGCAGCAAAGGGGGATGGCAACTCCACCTATTTTAGGTAAAACATGAGGATGGAAAAGATCAGACATCCATTTTATTGTGCATTCTTGACGTTTTGCGCTTGGAGAGTTTATACGTGACCCTGTTTTGTGGCTGCAGAGGTTTCAGGGCAGAGATACGACTTCAGTGCATCTTGCGGAAACCCTGCAGCTTTTCATACTGCAAATGCTCCGGTTTTATTTTTTTGGCCCTCCTTTCGTCGCTCTATGGAGCAAGAGCAAACGTAACAACCTAAGATGCGCTTGCAGGATCAGGCCAGTGGCCTAGCTAGTCCAGCATCCTGCTCTCACAGTGGCCAACCAGATGCCTGCGAGAAGCCTGCAGGCTTCTAGGCGGCAATAAAGTCAATAACACGAGGCAAGAATCGCAGAATATCTCATAAAGTGGAATGACGTGCAGACGCACAGCAGGTTCTTATGGAGATGGTCCAGAATAAATCCACCACTGATGCACTAATATTGCACCAATGGTATGTGTTGCAGAATACAACCCATAAAAACAAAAGCCCAACTTCCAAGAGCCCTTGTCTGACTAGGATTTGGCAGAACAGGGTTCAAATCCCACTCAGCCATGAAGCTCACCGGGTGACCCTGGGCCCGTCACTGCCTCTCGGCCTAATCCACTTTACAGTGGTACCTCTGGATAAGAACGGGATCCGGAGCCCCGTTCATATCCAGAAGCAAACGTAACTAGCGACGGCACGTCTGTGCACGCGTGTGTCACTTTTTGCCGCTTCTGTGCATGCGCGTGACGTCATTGAGCGTCTGCGCATGCGCAAGTGGCGAAACCCGGAAGTAACGTGCTCCGTTACTTCCGGGTTGCCATGGAGCGCAACTCGAACGCGCTCAACCCGAAGCACATTCAACACGAGGTATGACTGTACAAGGGTTGTTGTGGAGATTAAATGAGGAGGGGGAGAACTATGTATGTCTTGACCTCCTTAGAGAAAAAGGTGGGATATAAATGCAATAAATAAATAAGAAAATGACCACGCTATGCATTGTAGTTGCATCAGCGGTGGCCAGCATGGTGCCCCTGCCCAGATATAACTGAGTACAACTCCCATCAGCTCCAGCCTACATGGCTGATAGTCAGGGATTATGGGAGTTGTAGTCCAACAGCATCTGAAGGAGTACTCCTGCATGGCATAATGACATGTCAACCAAAACCAGTTACAGTGATGGTAGCGAAGTAGACGCTGGTCCTTATTGGGACTGTGGGAAGGGAAGATTTGACTTTCCACTCGGAGCCATTTTCCTGCCAAACCTTTCCTGCCCACTCAAAGCTGCTATTCTACCAAAACCACCCCCGCCGCCATACAACAAGTAAAAGTTGTAGACCTTTTTCCCCTCCAGGGCTTTTCTGTTTCTCTAAAGGAACTCACAAAACAGCAGTTGCTACTTGACCCAAAGGGACCGTGAAACCCACTTCAGTCCCTGCCCCTGCCTCCAGCACAAAAACATACCCAAAACATCCCACAATCAAGTGAATCTTCCATACTTCTGTGTTTGCATGAGAATCTCCCTCCCTCCCTCCCTCACAAACACGTCAAGTTTGTAGCCCTTATGATTTCCAAAAGATACCTGGGGGGGGGGGGGAGGAATATAGGGACTGGTGAAATTTCAAGTTATACAGGAGTGGGCACTCAATGCATGAGTGTTTATATGGTCAGGATGCCAAACAAGGGCAGAATAGCTCAACCCTCCCCCTCCAAGAAGCGGTAACAAAAACTATGCCAAAGAAACTATTAGTGCAACTGCAGTAAGCTTGCATCGCCGACTCCACTAAATACTCTGGCATTCCTCAATGAAGATTGTGGAGGAGGGCAGAGAGTACTATTACAGAGAGCACATACCCCTGTATAGATTCCCTTCATTTCAAATCCAATGCCACAGCTTCTATTTACTTCTGAGCCCAAGTGAGTGCCCTTATCAGCTGCATATAAACTCTCCTGGATCAAAAACTGGGCAGGGCTGGAAAGAATGTGCCAGTCGTCCCCTCCAAAATCCCCCCTCCCCGCATCCGAGCAGATTTAATTCCCAGGCCGACTGTTCCTTTTAAAAAAAAAAAAATTGGCCTAGATCTCGATTCCAGAAAACACGTTCCAAACCCTGCCACACAGGGACACACCCTCGAACATCCCCAAGCACATACATACAACACACAATGCTCTTCCTCTGCAGGCTTCAGATTTCCAGTCTGTTCTCCTAGCCTCATCTTACCTGTTCCCATACCTGACGGCTGCGAAACCACGGCCAAGCAGAAGAGGGGCCGCTGAACACATGCAAACATGCACTCACATACATGCATGGCGGGGGACTGGCGACGGGGAGGTGGGGTGGCGAGGAGGCAGGAATGAATTTGGGACAGCTGTCTCTTAGGAGACAGTTGCAAGGATGTCAGCTGCTGGGTATTTTGGGCCCGCCATGTGGGTAGAGAAAGTCAGGCTTTGTGCCTGTCAGGAAATAGAACAGCAAGGGAGGCAAAGGGGACGGGCCTGTAGAGAAAGGATGTGTGCGTGTTTGGAGGGGTACTGGTCGGCAACCGGCGGCCGTCAAACCGAAACACGGCCAGTGTAAAGTCCTTGCTTGGCCTGCTGCTCCTATTGGGCCCTAAAATCAAATGCCAGAAACCTTTAGCCCCAGCAGCTACAAGAGGCTGAGAAAGTGCCATGCAGGTTGAAACCCCCCCCAAAACAACTGAATACAGTTCCTCTCCCCAATTGGCCCAAAAACGTGGCCTCCCCTATACCACCCCCCAATCGTATATTTTCATACATATGAAAATAAAAATCAGTCCTCTGTGTGTGGGCTAAAGGGAAGAGAAAAGAGAGAAAATCATGGGAGGGAGGGTGCAGGAATGGAATGGAGTATCCTGGAAGAGGGAAGGACTGTCTGGCTCCCTTAACTAGGAGCACTCCAGTCTGTGGATGAGCAGTGGCGGGTTCAAGGCAGCCTGCTCTGCTCTTTCTCATTCCTGCATTGCAGGGGGCTGGACTAGATGACCCTTGGAGTCCTTATTACAGCTCTACAATGCTATGATTCAGTTGCAAGCCTCTTTTGTTCTCTCTGTGACCAACCACAAACACCCTCTGGGCAGCACTATAAGATTGCAGAGGAAGTCGGGAACTTCGGGCCTAGGGGCCGAATGTGCCCCCCCCCCCCAAGGTCTTTATCTGGCCCTCATAGCTCTCCCCAGGCTAAACCCAGGTTCACACACCCCAGAGCGTTTTTGCCTTACATGCATCCAAGTTTTCTAATAATGCTGGATGGAGGATAAGGGAGGAGTGTGCGAGTGTATGTAGAAACTAGCCTCCTGTAACAAAGGTAAATTTTACCTTTGTTGCTCTGTCACCTTCTGCCTTAAGCTCTGCCTTACCCTGGACTGGTGGCCCTCAGGAGGTTCGTGCAGAAGGGAATGTGGCCCTTGAGCTGAAATAAAAGGTTCATCGTTCCTGCTTTACAATCTAAAGCACTGAGTGTGGACTGAAAGGTTGCAGAGAGACTGTCTGCCCCGAAAACCACGGGACTCCCTTCCCCAAAGCCAGAGCTTCATCTTCACATCTTTTTGAGATTCCCTTTAGGCTGTGTCTAGGATTGAACCTGTACAAGCCACAGGGTGGGGGGCAGAAGTAGGAAAGGAAACGTTCCCCCTTCTGCTTCTCTGTTCAAAGATGACCTGCTTTATTTGCCTCCTTCGTTACCATTCGGGAAGAAGAGAAGGCCTCTCCCTTTAGCAGCAGGAGCGTAGGCCGCAAGAGTGCAGCGGTTGCTACGGCAACCCCGTAGCCGGTACCTTACCTAAGCTGCCCCCACCTAAGGCTTTCAAGCCTTTGAAGCCACAACGAGGGGCCAGAAATTCAACAGGAAAGCTCCCTCCACACCTGTTGAATTCCTGCCTGCTGTTTTTGCAATCATTTAGTGCACAGGAGCTTTGCTGGGGTGGAGTGAGAGGCTATCCTGCCCCCATTCTCTTCTCTGCAGCGGTGCAACGCTGCAGAGTCTTCTTCCTCCCTCTCTCTCCACCCCCTTGGCCAGAAAAGCCTCCGTCTTGATCCTGTCCAAAAACTCTCGCTCTCAGCCCCTCCTTACACTCCCCACACGCTCATCATATCGATGACAGGGAGGGAAGGCAGAGCACGCATGACCAGCTGAGGAGCAGCGCATATCCAACGCCAACCGGCTGCACGCCAACGTCCCCCGGGGAGGCCGGAGCCAGGCGCCTCCCAGCTATAGTTCCCTCCTCTCTCTTGACAGGCTGCAAAGCTGCCTGCCTTGCAGCTGATCTTCAGCATTTCAGTGGCAGGCCCCCCATTCCAGGCTCCCAGGAGAGACACAGCCATGTTTTGGGAGTGGAGAGAGGGAAAGCATTCAATAAAAAAAACTTCTCTTTCCTCAAGAACAACAAAAACCGTTTCTGGGGGTGCTCGCCCCCACCATACACTTAACAGCTTCTACACAATTCTCAAATTATGTCTACTCAGAACCCTATTTCTAATATTGGAACTCATCCTGGCCCATGAGAAATAATAATAATGATCCCATATACTGAAAGCAAACTGTGAAGATCCTTAGGTAGCCAAAACTGCACCGTCTACAGACAACACAGCAGGCTTTTGGGGACAGTCTCTAAGACAAGGTACTGTAGTAGAACGTAGTCATAATCAATTATGGGGTGCAAACCCCAACACCTCTCGTTTTAAGAATTAAATACAGTGGTACCTCGGGTTAAGAACTTAATTCGTTCCGGAGGTCCGTTCTTAACCTGAAACTGTTCTTAACCTGAAGCACTACTTTAGCTAATGGGGCCTCCCACTGCTGCCGCGCCGCCGGAGCACGATTTCTGTTCTCATCCTGAAGCAAAGTTCTTAACCTGAGGTAATATTTCTGGATTAGCGGAGTCTGTAACCTGAAGCGTATGTAACCCGAGGTACCACTGTACCAGAGAGCCCTGCTTTCCGAAGGAGAAGAAAATAAAGCAAGATGGTCAGAGCTTGGGCAGAGATTCAGACTTTTAAACTGAGGGAACAAGTCCCTATTTGGACAGCAGCACTTTTGTTCTGAGAAGAGGAAAACTCATAGGCAGAGCATGCTAAAACTCCCAGATTCAATCCCTAGCATCTCCAGGTAGGTTTGGGCAGGAGCACTGCCTGAAAACAATCTTCTGCCAGTCAGTGTAGACAATACCAAATGAGCCACTGGCATGACTCATGTATAATACAGCTTCCTAATGAATTCTAGGCATGCTCAGAGATTCTCTGGACAGGAAGAGTCAGTTCAGGCATCCTCCTACAAGTAGAGTGCATGACAACATGTGTGTGTGTGTGTATGACACTCTTAAGTCCAGCGTCCGCAATTAGCAGAGACAACCCTCATCCGACAACATCCCACAGCCATTCTTCAACCGATGCAAGCAGGCCCTCCGCCCTCCTCAAATCTGGGCTATGCCCTAGAAACCTGGAGTGATCTAGCCAGCTCTGCAGTGACAAGAGCTTGTTTAGGTGACAGCTCCCTGGAGGTTCACACTCCAGAAGGCAGCAGCTCCTAAAAAGTGGGACAAGCTGAGAATGGGATAGATCCTCAAAATATCAAAATGGAAGCTCAACCCAGAGCTCTTCTGTTACATCTCCAATAAAAAGCTGTGGCTTGTTTTCTTTAAAATGTGGGGGCTCTCTTCCATTTTGCAGCAAGTTTCTCAGCCTGAGGGCCGCCTTACCTCTGGAAAACTTTCTGGGGGCCACACGTCAGGGATGGGCAGGGTCAGAGGCAAAGGCGGGCAGAGGAACGAAAGTTAATTTTGCCTTTGTATGGTCAGCTGCTTTCTAAATACATTCCCATACCCATCTCTAGCCTGTATCTAGTAAAGCAAGTGGGATTTTCATAGTTCAAGAGCACATCCCAGTCAGGCAAAAACACCAGAGGAGGATTTGAAGAAGGACCAGGTGAGGGTGTGGCTGGAAAGAGTCCTAAGGGCCAGATTAAAAGACAGATTTGGGAGGTTTGGCCCCAGGGCCTTAGATTCCCCAACCCTGCTTTACACAATGTTCCTCCTTCAAGAAACCTGTTGCAATATTCACCTAAGTCCAAACCACATGCTATGTGGTAGGAAACTTTGCCTATTGAATTCCTGCTCCTCGTGCAGCTTGGGACTGAGGAGACCCAGGTTCAAATTCAAAGTCAGTCAAGACAAGAGGTTCACTGGTGGACTTTGTGCTAGCCCCTCTCTTTCAGCCTTGCCTACCTCACTGGGTTGTTCTTAAGAATAAAGTAGCCGAGTAAGCAGAGCATCATATACCCTTCCCTGGGCAGCTTGAAATAAACCTCCACATAAATGAAACGAACACGCCTCCCCTTTCCACCCCCACTGGCACTCCAGATAACTTTACATGGCAAAAAATATCACAAATTGGTATTATCTGTAAAAATGTTAAATCGCTGGCAATTGCAAAACGCAGGAGCAAGACCTCCCTCCCAGAAGCAAAGCACAGGTGCAGGATTCTACATTTTGAACAGAGGCTCAAGCAACGGCCGTGGGGTGGGGCTTTTGCACAGAAATGCCAGAATAAAAGATACCGTTTTGCAGATAACAAGTTGCCGGTCCTCATTATTCAGGACCGTACAGGCACACTGCGCTGCAGCCCAGGCTTGTACGGCAACTCGGAGCCACCAGATAGAACCCCAGGGAAGAATCAGAAAGGGTAGTTAAGGCCGAGAGGTGAATCCGTACCTGGAACAATTCTGTTGGCCCCTCTCGGTCAAGGACTTATTGGAGAAACTGCAGACAGGCTCCCTGCAGATGCGACTTGGCTCTTCCAAGCCACAGCCCCTTCATGAATCCTATCCTTCCAACCCTTTTCCATGGAGAAGGGAAATGCGTCTTTCCGGACGCAGGAAACGAGGAGGTTTTAGTTAGCATCCTCTCACTGCAGAGGAAAGGAAATGCTAGGAAAAAAGGAACAACCAGGGGGACGGGGCAACAATTGTTCGGCCAGCACTGCCAGAGTATTGTTTTCTTATCATTTCTAAAGCACCATCTATGCGCAAAAGCTGTGCTTTTTACATCAGGGTGTGGGAGAGCAGCGACTCATCCCCCCCCCCCATGCAATTTTCCCAACAAAAAGTCCTACATCCCCTGTTCTTTGCCCCTGCTAAACTAGACTTTTTCCTGTGTACAAATCTATCTGTCATATACAGCCATATCTCGGGTTAAAGACACACCAGGTTGCGTTTTTTCAGGTTATGGACCCGCCGAAACCCAGAAGTACCGGAACGGGTTACTTCCAGGTTTCAGCGGTCGCGCATGCGCAGCAGCACTAAATTGCACTTTGCACATGCGCAGAAGCGCTGAATCATAACCCGCGCATGCGCAGATGCGGCACTGCGGGTTGCGAATGTGCCTTCTGCACGGATCACGTTCACAACCTGAGCGTCCACTGTATAGCTCAATTGGCTAGAGTGTGATGCTGATAACACCATTGGTCGCGGGTTCAATCCCTGTACGGGTGAGCTGCATATTCCTGCATTGCAGGGGTTGGACTAAATGATCCTCGAGGTCCCTTCCAACTCTACAATTCTCTTATTCTATGACCCAAAATCCATGTACGGCCGCGGCCGCCTCACTTAAAAATATATACTGTTCTGAGTGATTATATACATACAGATGCACGCATCACAGCACATTACTTTCAATCTGGAACAACCAGTTCACCTGCTTCCGCTAATTTGGAATAAATGTAATGCGAAAAAAACAACTTTCTCCACAAGCAGTGGAGCGAGGTGGTAGAACAGACTGTGCCACCTTAGCCTGCAGGTGAAGAGGAGGGGTTGGTTGCTGAGGGAGGCGGGAGTCCACATTATAAAAAAACACACCAATCTGCTATTTTAAAAAACAAAAAGCCTAGGATAGCAGTGAGAAATGTTCCAGACTTGAGCTTTCCCAGCTACACTATTTTTCCACTTGCATGCAGATGTGCTGAGCGTGTGGTTTGTTGGGTTTTCTTAAATCCAGGGAAGCATTTTTAAAAAAGAAAAAGGGAATCCTCCCCGCTTGCAGCCTAAACTGGTATAATCCACTTTCTGCCCCCTCATTTTACTGCATGTGTTACCCCAACAAAACTTAATGTGTGTGCGTAACATTCAGCTGCTTTAAAATTATCTGTCAGCATCAAACCCGTCTGGAGCAAGTGGTTCTGGCCACTTCCCAGATGTGGTCCGCTCAGTAAAACACTTTAAAGCCCTTTAAAAGCCCACACAATGCTCTTAAAATGGGCATCCTGGATTTCCAGCGTTTCCCGACATGACCTAAAGCCGTTATGAAAGAGCTGCCATGCACTTAATCGCCTTTCTTCCAACAATAGCCAACAAGAAGCCACATGCAGGTTTAGAAGCAAGGCATGATGGGAAAATCCGTCACCTGCAAACACTGTGCATCTGCTAGTTGCGAGTCCGGGCTTTATTAAAGCCAGGAGCAGAGCATCCTAAACCCGTATTTATTAGTGCCACTCAGCCACAAGTAGTACTCAAGGCAAAGCAATACAGAAGAAAAGAGAGTCTCTCAGGATTTGCGGAACTCACTTCTCTCTCAATTGAAAAACAGGAGCCAGTATCTTTGCAATCATAGGTGCTTATCTGATATATTGGGGGGGGGGCACACATTTTTGGCCCAGCAGGCCAGATCTGTTGAATAGTGGGTAGACATAGCAGACGACGCAGCAATTTATCCAAAGCAGCTCTTTATTTGTAAGCTGGAACAGAACTGAACAGCAAACAGCTCAGCCGGCCTGCTTTTATCAGCCGGCTATCAACATTGTAGCAACAACATCCCAGGGTTTCCCGCCTAAAGTAACAGACGTGGACCTGAGTGAAAACTATATACAGTGGTACCTCAGGTTACATACGCTTCAGGTTACATACGCTTCAGGTTACAGACTCCGCTAACCCAGAAATAGTGCTTCAGGTTAAGAACTTTGCTTCAGGATGAGAACAGAAATTGTGCTCCGGCGGCGCGGCGGCAGCAGGAGGCCCCATTAGCTAAAGTGGTGCTTCAGGTTAAGAACAGTTTCAGGTTAAGTACGGACCTCCGGAACGAATTAAGTACTTAACCTGAGGTACCACTGTACATGATACTCCTGGTGGCCAGGGTGATAACTTCAATACATAACAAGATCTTTATCTCCCTCTACCCGGGAAGATAACTTTGACAAGTGGGTGGAGCAACCCACTTATCAATCATCTGGCGTCATGACAACATCAGGTGACCAGTAGGTGGCCGGTCCTGGCACCTGCAGAGGTGGGGTCTTCTTCAGCACAGAATTTCTTGCACGGAGAGTACTTGTGAAGCAGCACCCAGCAGGACTGAACTCTCCACTTACCAACCGATGAGCAGAAACTTCAGTCATGCTCTCTGCAGGGGTCTGCTTCACCAACCCAACAGAACTGAGCCACGTCCCCCTGCCCATCAGTGGCAATGAGTTCCATGGACAAGTTACTGACTGCAATATCAATACCACACCTTTCTGAACCCAAATAGAGCAAGGCAGCTAAGAACCAAAATGAAACTGTCATCAGATTAAAAACAAATAAGCAAGCAAGTTTTATTTCCATGATCAATGAGGGCTAGCGACCTGTTATTTGCAAAACAGCATCCGAGATTGTGGCAATTCTGCACAGCACCCCCACTACTAATCTTTATTTTCTAGGCCTCTAACGAATTCTCTGAAATTGTGACACTGAAAAGCACATTAAAACAATAAAGTTTTTATCTGGCATCTAAAGATACAGACAGGGGCCTGAAAAATCTACCTAGGCAGTGTGATTCCCCAGCATACGTAATTGTGACAAAATCTGCCGTGACACCAGCACACCAGCAGAACCTGCACACACACAGACTCTTGACCAAAGCTATTGCCACGTCAATCCAGGGCAATGCCAGTTTCAAGTGTACTCCTGAACTGTGAACTATTGGAATTTATTTTGTTAGTTTGGGCCCAGTTTTACGATCTGTTAGGGTCATCTTGAGTCCTGATTCTGTCTCCTGAGGCATTAGCTACCCCTCCCAGTTTGGTGTCATCTGCAAATCCCCTCAATTCCTTCAGCCAAGTCGTTTATAAATGGTCTGTGCGACACCCCACTTCTCACTTTTTCCCAGGATGATGAAGATCCATTAGTGAGCACTCTTTGGGTTCAGTCAGTCAACCAGCTACAAATCCACTTAACAGTTACCTCATCCACATTTGCCAGCTCCTCGTGGATCTCTTCACAACAGCGTTTGAAACTCCCATTGTTCTAGCCGCGTTTTGCGGCAAGGAATTTCATTAGCGTGAGCTGTTTCTGAGCTCTGGGTGCAGTACTGCGCCTAAGATTTCAGATTAAAACTGCGGAGTGGAAGGAAATGAGGACCTTTTTCTGCCTCTCCACTTCCAGTCACTCTCTGAAGACTGGAGAAGAGATTCTCTTAAGAATATTAGGGGGGCAGACAGGTAAAGCATGGCTTTGTTTTTTGCAGTCTTCAGGTGAGGACTAGACCATGTGAGAAATGAAAATAAGATTTTAGCTGCACTTCATTTTCAGCTTTTTATTCTTGCTATTAAAAAAGTGTGCCTAGACATTCTGTTGTTGTACCCATTACCGAGGTTTAAGGTGCCATTTAGCTCCCCGCTTTCATATCTCAGTTTCTAACACTGCTTCACAACTGTACATATCCTTTACATACTTCTCCTTTCCTGTTTGGTCTATTCCTTTTTAATAGGTTATACCCCTCAATTTCTACATTCCAGTCATGAGTCTCATCCCACCAGGTTTCAGTACAGTGGTACCTCAGGTTACATATGCTTCAGGTTACAGACTCCGCTAACCCAGAAATAGTGCTTCAGGTTAAGAACTTTGCTTCAGGATGAGAACAGAAATCGTGCTCCGGCGGCGCGGCAGCAGTGGGAGGCCTCATTAGCTAAAATGGTGCTTCAGGTTAAGAACAGTTTCAGGTTAAGTACGGACCTCCAGAACGAATTAAGTACTTAACCTGAGGTACCACCGTAATGCCTATTAGGTCATATTTGCCATCCTCTATTAAGAGCTCAGATTCATCTTGCTTGTTTCCCATTCTCTGGGCATTAGTATAAAGCCAACTGAGACCATAAGCCATCCTATCCAGCTGCTTCCTTCTTTAGAAGGTTTCTGGAGCACCACCTTAGTTCCCTGTATATCAGTGAAGGTATTATCTCTAGTATCAGGTTTGACTCTGTCATCTGTGATATTGTCTCCCTCCCTCTCAGTATTTAGTTTAAAGTTGTCCTGATTGGGTTTCCCAGGCCTCCTGCAACCACTCCCAGCCCACACCTAGTAGCTGAATAAAGGGAGGGATTTGTCCACAGACCACAAAAATATCTCCTCCTTCTTCTTCTTTTTGAAAATCAAAGTTTACCTCAAAGTTGAAAATGAAAGGAGGAAATAAGGAAGAACAGAATCTGTCTCATTGACTCTTGGCTTACACCAGGGTGAGTCACAAAGCGGTGGTATTCATCAGCTGCAAAGCAGATACTTCTGATTTCCTAAGAGTATAAGGAGAATGCTGATGGAACAGGCAAATGGCCCAATAGTGGCCAAACTGCTGTCTGTGGAAATAAGCCCACAAGCAAGACGCAAGTGCAACAGCACTCTTCCTACCAGTGATTCCTAGAACCTGGTATTCGGAGGTATACAGTCTCCTCTAATGACAGAGGTAGAGCTTAGTCATTGTGACTAGCAATCATTGGTAGTCTGATCCTCCATGAATTCCTCTATCCTCTTTTAAAGCTATCCAAGTTGGTAGCCATCACTACCTCTTGCGGGAGCAAATTATGCTGTGTGAACAAGCACTGGGTGAAAGGCAGAGTGAGAATCGTGACTTATCCTTCAGAGTTACTCCAAATTTACACGCCCCAAAAAGGAATGATTGCAAAGAGGTCCTTACGATTCACTCCAGAGCGAAAAGAGGTAGTAGAGGTGAAATCCCAGGATTTCAACTGAGTGAAGAAGGGGTAAGTAACTAGTTCAGGAGACCTCATATTAGTTGTTTCCTGGTGAACGAGCCCAGTGAAAGTCAATTGCACTGATGGTCACTAAGTGTTACTCCAGGCTTAAAATAAAAGGAGCCAGACTGTTGGGCTATGTACACACTGGTAGATGGCCGTCTTTCATGGATGCTTTAGCAGAGATTCCTGCATTGCAGGGGGCTGGACTAGATGACCCTTGGGGTCCCTTCCAACTCTATGATTCTACAAAAACACAGTGAGGTCATTCCTTCCCCCTGCGATTCATATTGCATTTGAACGCTGCTGTGCACACCAGACCGGGAGGGGAGCAGGCATGTCTTCATCCAGTGCGCACAAGCAGTTTGGTTCCCCTCCCCCCAGCCCTGCAAACCACCATGCCATGAACTCTGAATTCGTGAAGCCATCACCTGGGCATGTGCTGTTCTCTGTTCATGTGCAATGGCTGCCTCAAACGTACAGACCTCAGCTTAACCGCAAAGCGAACACGGCCTACGTTTTCAGATCGGATGGAAGCTGGTTAGGGGGAAAACGCATCGAACTGCTGTGGCTAACATCATGTGTACAGTGGTACCTCGGGTTAAGAACTTAATTCGTTCTGGAGGTCCGTTCTTAACCTGAAACTGTTCTTAACCTGAGGTACCACTTTAGCTAATGGGGCCTCCCACTGCCGCCATGCCGCCAACGCACGATTTCTGTTCTCATCCTGAAGCAAAGTTCTTAACCTGAGGTACTATTTCTGGGTTAGCGGAGTCTGTAACCCAAAGCGTCTGTAACCCGAGGTACCACTGTACATGTTTTCCAACACCAGTGGTGGGAACAACACACTGAAGCCAGAATAAACATGCACACAGAATAATGTGCACACAGTCTTCCTGGCTCCAGCAGAATTACACCTTGTTCACACCAGGATAAGGAGTTGGTGGGACAGAGGTTTAACAGAGGAGGATCCCCCCCTAGTTTACAGCAGGGTGAAAAAAATCAGCCCCCATAGAGAGCTCTTCTTTATTTACAGCAGGAACACATGATGAGAGTCCATTTAGCTACATTATTCCAATGGAGCACAACTTGATCAAACCTAGAGAAAGCTGAAGTTATACTACTCAGTATCCCTTATGCTGGGTAGAAATTGGGCTCCTGAATCAAACCCAATTTTTCTGCTACCAGAAAGGCACTGGAAGTGTCTATGCCACAGTACGATCGCTTCTCCAATTAAATTATTTTGCTTTGTAACCAAAGACTCCTTAGGGACGCGGATGGCGCTGTGGTCTAAACCACAGAGCCTAGGGCTTGCCGATCGGAAGGTCGACGGTTCAAATAGCTGCAACGGGGTGAGCTCCCGTTGCTCAGTCCCTGCTCCTGCCAACCTAGCAGTTCAAAAGCATGCCAGTGCAACAAGATAAACAGGTAAATGGCGTTTCCGTGCACTGCTCTGGTTTCTCCAGAAGCGGCTTAGTCATGCTGGCCCCATAACCCGGAAAACTGTCTGCGGACAAACGCCAGCTTCCTCAGCCTGTAAAGCGAGATGAGCACTGCAACCCCCGAGTCGTCTGCAACTGGACTTAACTGTCAGGGGTCCTTTACCTTTACCTTTAACCAAAGACTCCTAATGTGCTGAACTACAGTACTTTTTGGGTTGTGTTGTTGTTGTTTGTTTAATTTTATTATAGAGGTTTTCTTCTTTTTTTCATTTTTCTGATTTTCTTTTTATCCATGTGTGCTTGTCTTTCATGAAATTTCAATAATCACTTTAGTAATCTTTTAAAGTCTTTGTACTTTTTTGGACAAGTTTGTGTGTGTGTGTGTGTGTGTGTGTGTGTGTGTGTGTTTAAAAAGGCAAGATATTTGGCAACTCTGCGTGTATTCAAAGCACTCTTTTTTGATGACATCACATAATTCTGCCTTTTTAACTCTCTGAACTGTACTTTCTCCCTGTCTGCAACCAAAGTCTGTCCTGTCATTGTGTTCGTTTAATGGGCTCTTCTCTCATTTGAAAAATCAAACTGCTCAGATGAATCATTCAAAATTGAGACCACATGAAGCAGGAACCTTTGTAAATAAACCATTGAAATTGGCAAGTGTGGGGGAAGAAGGGAGAGAAATGCTCATTCTTTAACCCTGGACATATTTTATTCCCCATACCCTGTTGCCTCCTTTAATTTTGGGGGGAGGAGAAGACCCTTTCACTGCTATGTTCTTTTTTAGTTGGGCAAATTTATTCCAGCCCTGCAGTTTTTCCTCTGCTCCAGATTTCTGGAGAGGGTGGGGGCGTTCCTATTACTGTAAGACTTTTCACGCTCCCAGTTCCAAACTAGCCTCCCTTGGGAGCGGCTTAAGAAAACACATGTAATCCAGCCAGCGATAAGGCAGAGATGTTAACTCTCCTCTTCTCGCCCCCCCACCCCCAATTTCACTTGAATTTTAAGCCTGCAAGGGGAGGAATCATAGAATCATAGAATTGGAAGAGACCACAAGGGCCATGGAGTCCAACCCCCTGCCAAGCAGGAAACACCATCAGGAGACAAAGGATTCCCAAGAAAGTGAATGTGGAATTGGTCCCTATGGGGCAGAATCTTTTCCAGCTCACGGACTCTTGGGAAACATTGGGGGGGGCACATGTGAGTGGTGGGTGGAGCCCGAGACAGAAGTGGGAGGGGCAATGGATCTCTGAACAGCCATGCAAAGGAGAGACGCTTCCACAGACACACACAAACACACGTGTGTGCAAAGGCGGCCCTCCACCCAGGCGAGCAAAAGGCATAATCGCAGCTGAAGGACAGATGCCAGCCAGGCAAAAGCACCTGAGGAGTGTGTGCAGCAAGAATGGTGAGGGGTGAATCCTGGAGAGGGGGTGTGGCCTATTATTGAGAGAGACCAGAGGTGTGAAGGACCACAGATTCCCTACCACCTTTAAAAAGAACATTATAAGTGTTGCTCTAAGCCAGGGTTCGGCAAGGTTTACTGGCCATGGGCCGAATCACTCCCACGGAGATTGTCTGTGGGCTGGACTGGCGCAGTGCGACACCAGAAATCGCGTCTGCACATGTCCGCGGCGCCGGAAATCACTTCTGCGCATGCCCAGACGCCAAAAATCATGCCTGCACAGAAGTGATTTTCGGCGTCTGGACATGCGCAGGTGCAATTTTTGGTATATGCACATGCGCAGACGCAATTTCTGGTGCCGCTCAGCAAGTCCCCACACCGCGCTGCGCCAGTTCAGGGGCGGCTCATGGGCCAGTAAAACAGTCTTTGTGGGCCGCATCTGGCCCACAGGCCGCACGTTGCCGACCCCTGCTCTAAGCCTATGTACTTGGAAGACTGGATCCCACCCAGCCTAGTCCTTCCTGGAGAAGATGGAGAGGTAATTCCTTCTACCGTTTCCAATCTACTCCTGGGACCAGATCCGTTTCTCCAAAGGAGATTCTCCCAAGCCTGCGGAACGAAGAAGCCCAGCTACACCCACCCCGGCACGTGGTTGCCAGGGAGTGGGTGGGGAGATGAAAGGCGCAGAAAATCCTGAACAGGATCCTCCCCCTCAAACTGCTGGCTTTGATGTTCCAATGAGCGACGGAACCCCCCTGCATCTTAGGAAAAGATTTCCAAAAGGTTAGGTTGCCTCTCCCCACTGGGACCATTTTCTCTCCTAAATAAGAACACCTTTGTTAGGCCCTGTTTAAAATGAAATAAAAACCCTTTGTTAAGCCCACCCTCCCAGAAACTCCCTTGCACGAGAAAGATCCATTACCCTTCAGTTCCAGGCTGCCTCCGGAGTATTTCCACGCCAGATTGGGTCGACCATCCACAATGCAAAAAAAATAAATCCCTGCAAGGCGGGGGAACTTCACATCACGGACTCACTTGAGTTTTCAGAGAAAAGCCAGAAATCCAGAGGCGGACTTGCACACACACACACGCGCACACACACAAAAAGAAAAAAGCAAGCCAGCTTCCAGAGTGGGGAAAAACCGTCCTCTTTCCTTCTCTCTGTTGTTACAGGATGGTTACAACAGCTGCATTCTGCAAGCCTGCCGCAACTCAGTCCTCGCCAGCCGTCTCTGCCTGTGGTCCTCCAGAGAGAGCTTGCCCGTAAAAAGAATCAAACCGCTCCTTGTTTCTGAGTTGGCTGCTGGAAAAAAAGAAAGGGAGGGGAGGAAAAAGAAGAGCTGGTCCTCCTCTCCTCTTGTCTGATGAGAGGGTGCCGGGTGGCACAAAAGCAGGAAGGGAAGGGTTGGGATTGGCAGATGCCTTTGCACACAGGAGGAAATCAAGAGAGAGAGAGAGAGACAGAGCATAGCACGCCTTTTTTCTCATTCATTGGGAAGGGAAGGGAGTGGCGGTCGGAAAGGTGGGAGACAAGCACAGAGGACTTATTCATGGAGCGGGCTTGCTGGAAAGAAGCAAGAGGACCTAGGGGATTTGCTTCTGCAAGAAGCAGCAGCGAGGACCACCAGTTTGGATGGCTGTGAAAGAGGGTGAGGGGAAAACATGGATCAGGCTATCCATGGCTCCTGGCCACGATGGCTGTGAATTAGAGGCATCTGACTGGCTGCCACAAGAACATGATGGTGGGTTACATGGGCTATTGGGCTGATCTTGCAGGGCTCTTAATTCCCTCAAGCGTTCTTCAAAGGTTCTGGAAGCCAAGACTTATGAGGAATGGTTGAGGGAGCTGGGTATGTTTAGCCTGCTAAAGAGGAGATTGAGAAGAAGAAGAAGAAGAAGAAGAAGAAGAAGAAGAGGAAGAGGAAGAAGAAGAAGAAGAAGAAGAAGAAGAAGAAGGGGAGTTTGGATTTGATATCCCGCTTTATCACTACCCGGAGGAGTCTCGAAATGGCTAATATTCTCCTTTCCCTTCCTCCCCCACAACAAACACTCTGTGAAGTGAGTGGGGCTGAGAGACTTCAAAGAAGTGTGACCAGCCCAAGGTCACCCAGCAGCTGCATGTGGAGGAGCGGAGACGCGAACCCGGTTCCCCAGATTACGAATCTACCACTCTTAACCATTACACCACACTGGCTGAGAGAAGATACTACAGCCACCTTCAAATATCTCAAGGGTTGTCACGTGGAAGATGGAGCAAACTTGTTTTCTCCTGCTCTGGAGACCCGAACCAATGGATCTAAGTTACAAGAAAAGAGATTCCAACTTAAGATCAGGAAAAACTTTCTGACCACGAGAGTTGTTTGACAGTGGAACAGACTCTCACAGGAAGGTGTGGACTCTCGTTCCTTGGAGGTTTTTAAGCAGAGGTTGGATGGTCATCCGTCATGGATGCTTCAGCTGAGATTCCTGCATTGCAGGGGGTTGGACTAGAAAACCCTCAGGGTCCCTTCCAAATGTACACTTCTATGATTCTTGTGTTTATGTTCATATGGCCACCAACAGGCCATGAAAGATGGGCCAGAACGATGCAAAACGTTAATATGGGTGGAGATTTGGCTAAGCTATGCCAACTCATTGCAGCATACACCAATGGTTTATTTAAGAGAGCGCCACCCTTTTCAGGTTAAGGCTTGCTTTCTTCTCCCAGGGTTAAAATGCAGTGTGCCAAATAATGACTGCAAAAAGAACCCATTGTTATTACAAGCAGAAACCTGCAAACATACACAGAGGTTAACAATTCTGGGAACTCAATTCTTTTTGACTGTGGCATATCTATTTATCACATTTTTGCAACCCCGATCTTCTGCCACAGAACTCAGCGCAGACTACAAGATTTCCCTGCCCCCAGGTTAAGCCACACAACACCCCTGCGTGGCAGGTTAGGTTGGCCACTGGAGAAAATTGGCTGTGGAAGATCAATCATGCAAGATATATGTCTAGTGTAAACTGTTTAAGATGCTCCACCTTAGGGTGTAGGGACCATTGGTCTAAAAATAATTCAGGATGTTTTGTATATACACCGTTTAATATGTTTACATGCGCACTAGTTGGTTAATATGTACTGTGAACTGAGATGTAAGTCAAACCATTGGTTCATCCAATCAAATATTGCAGTGGCTCCATGGTTTCAGCCAAGAGTCTTTTAGCAGCCATTTTAATTACCCACAATGCCCCTGACATAGCACCAACCCTCGGCACTGTGGGAAATTAAAATGGAAGCCAATTGCTGCTACCTGCCGCTACCTGATAAGCCCATGGTGGGAAGGGGAGACACAGCTTTGCCACCCCTCAGAAAAAAACCCAAAAAAACCTGTAACCAGCCTTGACCTTATCTCCGAACACACTTGTTTATTAGAACAGTCATTCCTGGGCTTTGTTAAACCGTAGCTGTGGTACTCCAGATCTTGTTGGCCTACAACTCCCATCATCCCCTGTTCTCTGGGCATACTGCCTGGGGCTGATGGGGGTCCCCAGGCACTTTGGCTGCAATCCAGAGAGCCTTGCAGATCTCAGTGCGACTGTGTCTCTCTGGAGCTTCGGCCTTTTCCCTCCCCAAAAAAGTTCGACAACGACGAAGGTGGGATTCGAACCCACGCGTGCAGAGCACAATGGATTAGCAGTCCATCGCCTTAACCACTCGGCCACCTCGTCCTTCCTGGCCTCTCTGTGCACAACATACACCTCATTTGCTGACAGCAGGATCTGCACTCTTTTTAAAAAAAAAAAGCTTCCATTTCTTAAATCAGAAATACAATTTTTCAAGGGACAGGATTTAAAAATACCTTTTTAAAAAATCTGCTCCGTGTGCAGAAACAGGCTCCTGCATGCATAGTTACTGTTTCTTTGCACAAGAGGGTTGCGAAAGAACCTTATTACATAAGAGGGGGTGGGAATCAAATGTAGCCAGACATCCCACTCTGAAAGCTTTCTTGCACAACTTTTCCCCCACGGCCGCCCACACCCCGTGCCAAAAGCTGTCTGTATTGCCATGCACTAAAGAAGAATGATAATAAAAGAAACTATACCTGAAAAGAACTTGGGTTTGCCCACCTGCACAAATTATGCAATTTAAGGACCTTATTTCACCGTATTTTGCATCGTCGTTTCTACAAATATCAAGGGACAGTCTGCAGCAAAAATGCCTTGCTTCCGTGACTTCTCAAAAAAATTTCAGCCACCCCTTCAGCTTCCAAGACTGAACAAGCCTTGCATGCATCAAGCTGGCCTCAATAAGAACTAGAAACTTACCAGGGGGAAGGTATAAAAGGGAAGCATCTCAAGGAGCTTTGCTTTGCTGCCAAAGTCACACCCTTTTGTGCGTGTGGCATCTGCATAGTTTTCTCTGGGCACACCCCAGGTTGTAAAGCGCTTGTGCATTCCAGCACAGAGAGTAGGGAGGGATTTATTGCACTGCATATAGATTTCTGCGTCAGGAGCACGCAAACATATTTTTTGTCCCGCGTGTGCTGGGTATGGGCCAGGGCGGGGGCGCAAGAGCAAGGTTGTGAAACCTACAAATCTGTTCTGCCAACCCACTTGCGGCTTGAAATCAGGTAAGGTGTTTTAAATCACACTGCATGTGCTAATTAGCAGGCCGGTGCTCAAATGTTGTGTCAACACCTACACATTAATAACGGTAATTGCCGCTGTCTGTACTTTTCTGCCTGTTTACATCCACAGCCCTGTGTAGAAACACCAGCAACTCAAGAGAACGCTTCACATGAGGTGGGTTTGTAATGAAGAAAAGGCTCGTGACAAGGATGAGAAACTTGTGGCGGTCCAGATTATTATTATCAGCATCAATTTATATACAGTGGTACCTCCGGTTACATATGCTTCAGGTTACAGACTCCACTAACCCAGAAATAGTGCTTCAGGTTAAGAACTTTGCTTCAGGATGAGAACAGAAATCGTGCTCTGGCGGTGCGGCGGCAGCAGGAGGCCCCATTAGCTAAAGTGGTGCTTCAGGTTAAGAACAGTTTCAGGTTAAGAACGGACCTCCAGAACGAATTAAGTACTTAACCCGAGGTACCACCGTACCACCCTTTATCAAAAAATCCCGGGGGGTGTACAACATTACAAACACATTACAGAACATCAATGATAAAAACATTGCTAAAAAGATGATGAAAAGCACACCGACAGATAGCCTAAGAAAAAAATAGCCATCATAATATCAGTCCTCTCCCCCACACTTTGACAGATGTTCCTGAACTACATCTCCCAACTTCCCTGACCACTGGCCCTGCTGGTCAGTGGTTGATGGGAGTCCAGCAACATCCATCGTCCAGCTACCAACCTCCCCCCCATCCCAGACGCATGTCACAATAAAATGTTTTAGTTGTTCAGGTGCTGCAAGACTGTTGTTGTTGTAGCAGCAGACTCACACAGTTCCCCTGCTGGAAATCAAGTGTGATCGTGGGGGTACACTCCATTTCATCCCCAACACATAATTCTGGGAACTCTGGATGCCAGGCCCCTTTAAAGCAGTATTTTACTACTTTAAACATTCACGGCTTCCTCCCAAGAATCCTGGGAACCGCCATTTGATAATGGCACTATTGTGAGTTGTCAGCAGACCCCGATTCCCCTCACAGAGCTACAGTTCCCAGCGTTCCCAGGAAAAGCGAATTAATGGCTAAGCCGTTCTGGGAATTGTAGCTGAGGAATAGTGGTTTACTGCTCCCGCTTCCCAGGGAACTCTGGGAATTGTAGAAACGAGCTTTACAATGCCACCACCCACCCCGCCCCCCCTTTTTGGGTGGTTATGTTGAGACCCAACTGTTTAGAAACTTTTGAAAACTGGCACAGGCTTTTCCCAGAGAGGAGGCTGATGAATCACTTTCCGAGAAAGGGGAGCAGTCCGCAAACTGTCTTGTGTCCATTGTCCCTTTCCAATGCAATGTACACTTCCTTCCAGGCGGAATGAGAGCCCGGTAAGCAAGCGATCTCAATGGACAACTACGCATGAAGAGACAGTGCACTCCTTTCGCCTCCCTGCCCCATTTGCCCTTTAGCAATTAAGAAGAAGAAGAACAGCACCCATAGGTGTGGACAGGAAGGTTTAGATTCTGGACTTAATGGTCATCTGGGGTGGAAGAACCTAGTGCATAGACAGCATGCATTTAAAAAATATTTGAAGTACACGCCGTCAAAAAAAGAATTCTGGGAACTGTTTACCTCTCACAGAGCTAGCACCCTTAAACTACAGTTCCCAGGATCCCTGCATTGCGGGGGTTGGACTAGATGACCCATGGGGTCCCATTCAACTCTACAATTTGACAATTCTATGGTTCTTTGTGGCTAGCAATGTGCTTCCAAATATATACGCAGCCTCATTCTAAAATGTGGTATGCCCACCCCACTGAATTTGGAAGCCCACCTGCTCTTTGTGCAGTGCGGCACTCTGGCCCGCTGCTCTAGACTATTGCCCTAACGGTGCCCCCCCTCAACCCTGAGAGAGCTGACTTTGATGCTAACAGTCCCTTTCACTCGGCTCCAAATTCCCACAGAAATAGTGATAGTGGTTATTAGCAAATTTATATCCCCGTCTTCCACCCGGAAGAGCCCAGGGGAGACAAACACAAAAGTGATAAAGCAATGCCCTCAAAAATAAAATAAAAATATACTTAGTCAAGCCACCAGTCCTCAATGAGGTGGGAAACCTGTGTCTAACTAGCACCACCTGCAGCAGCACAGGGAGGTTCTTAGATAACTGAATGCTTCCCAAGACACAACACTTTCATGCATGTAGAAAACTAGGTGTTTAGGGGCAACAGCTAGGCTGCAATTCTCCAAGACACCTCGTTTTCCTTGGAGGAGGTCACAAACAATGACTGCCTGGGAATTTCTGTCTGGGAATTCCCAGGTGTCAAAAAATGTTATCTATGTACAGTGGTACCTCGCAAGACGAATGCCTCGCAAGACGAATGCCTCGCAAGACGAAAGAGGTTTTCGTTTTTTGAGTTGCTTCGCAAGACGAATTTCCCTATGGGCTTGCTTCGCAAGACGAAAACGTCTTGCAAGTTTGTTTCCTTTTGGATTTTCAATGCATTCCTATGGGAAACCGTGCTTCGCAAGACGAAAAATTCGCAAGACGAAAAAACTCGCAGAACGAATTAATTTCGTCTTGCAAGGCACCACTGTACGCCACTACTGCGGCCCGTATTTTGTTAGCCCAAAAATGGAAAATGAGTGAAGTCCCAACTAAAGAAGAATGGCAACTTAAGCTGATGGAATATGCAAAGTTTGCGGACTTAACATACAGAATAAGAGAACAAGAACAACATAAGTTTAGCGAAGATTGGCATTCTTTTATTGAATATATGGGGGGGGGAATTGTGTACACTTGAAAACGCTGGCAGCATTAAGATAAATTCAATAGTGTAAATAAGTTTTGATGGACGTAATAATAGAACATTGAATGGTTTAGTTTATGTAAAATATGCAGGGATTTATGATATGCAAAATGAACCATGGAAAGAGAAGAAGGGAAGTCATTGATATTTTAAGGATGTTTAAATGAGTATTCTAAATTGCAAAACAGAAAATTTAATAATATAGGCAAATAATGACTGCCACCAGCAGCCAAAATCCGTGAGGCACCGACCTCTTTTCATCTTTGGCATGCTGAATGCATTTTTTAAAAATTTTAACCGTGAACAAGCTTTGAGCTTAAACAGGACCTGTGGCCATGGACCCTGTCCCCAGGATCAGAGAGAAAGAGAGAGAGAGAGAAAGAGCAGTTCTGAGCATGCACAGAGCGCCTTCCGCTATGGAGCTATCAAAATAAAAATAGGTTTCCTGGAATGCACTATTATAACATTTCAGGAAAGTCGACCGGCCCACGCCCCTGTTGAATGATCACTCTGCAAAATAAACACAATTACCGCCTCCTGATATCTTACCTGCATTTCCTCTGACACAGTTTCCCTGGTATCTGAAGGTCTGAGGCCTCCCACAAAAAGCAGGAGACGAGCACCCATTTTTTTCACAAAAGACGGGTAAAAAGCATTCTGCATGCCGGGAACTGCCACTGGCTGGCGACATTATTATGAATCTCTCCTGTGGCAATTTTTTTTATTGCGAAAAGACACTTTATGGTTCCGCAGTGCCCAGCTGAAGGCGGAATCTGAACCCAGATCTCCCCTAGCCAGACTCCAAAGACGGAGTCCACTACATCAGGCCAACTTTGACTCTGACCATTTCCCCATGCTGCCAGTGTTTCACGGGAAATAAAACAGTGAAACAATTAAAGTCCATCCCATAACTCTCTTTATCACCTTGGCCTCCTTTCAACCTGTCTCGGAAGCAGGAAATTCTTCCCTACCTCTGCACTGGATGTAATTGGATCATTCAATCACTCCCAAAGCGAGCATTCAAGAAAATTCAACTACTTCTATGGTTGGCAATTATCACTCTGCAAGACTCACGGTTCTCAGCTCAGATATATCAGCTAATCACCAAATGGCACCTTAAATCTAGGTTGTGGTCGCCACAACCGAATGTCTAGACACCTTTTTTCTTTGTTGCAATGAGGTTTATTATTATTGATCTCTATACTGCTTTGTATTTTAAAGAAAAAAATCTCAAAGCGGTTTACATCACTTCAAAACATCAAATAAAGAAATCCAGAATAAAACAAATGCAAGCTTCAAAGAAAATATTTCAAACCCTTCTCTAAGTGACATTTTGCTTTCCCCATATTTATTTACCGACTTAATTTATAGAGCTGTCCCATAGCAGAAAGGCTCTAGGGAGCCAGGGTGGTGTCACAGACATGGCCAAACTTGGCCCTTGAGATGTTTTGGGACTACAACTCCCATCATCCCTAGCTAAAAGGAGGAGTGGTCAGGGATGATGGGAATTGTAGTCGCAAAACAGCTGGCCGGCCAAGTTTGGCCATGCCTGGTAGAGTGTTGGACAAGGAACTGGGAGCCCAGGGTTCAAATCCCCACTGGGCCATGAAGCTCACTGGATGACCCGGGGGCAGTCACAGACTCTTAACCTACCTCACAGGGTCATTGTAAGGATTAACTGAGGAGAGGAGTGAACTTTGGGAGAAAAAAATGGGATATACAGTGGTACCTCGGGTTAAGTACTTAATTCGTTCCGGAGGTCAGTTCTTAACCTGAAACTGTTCTTAACCTGAAGCACCACTTTAGCTAATGGGGCCTCCTGCTGCCGCTGTGCAATTTCTGTTCTCATCCTGAAGCAAAGTTCTTAACCCGAGGTACTATTTCTGGGTTAGCGGAGTCTGTAACCTGAAGTGTATGCAACCTGAAGCGTATGTAACCCGAGGTACCACTGTAAATGCAATAAATGAGCTCTTCTGCCTACCTGCTTAAGAAAGCAGGAGGGGCCAGTCAGATGTCAGTCGCGAAGCTGGCACCCAGAAATCACAATTGGACCTGTGCCAGTCCCAAAACTTGGCTGGCGCCTGGAGAATTTATAAGACTGCACGGATAGTACGCACCCTGGAAATGATCTCTTCCAGCTTCTGCCTTCTGGAAGAAGGTACATGGTTATAAAGACTAGGACTAGCTGCCTGAGAAACAGTTTTTATCCAAATGCGATTTTGGTTTTAAACGCAGTGTAAGGTAGTCTCTGTGGGAGTATATTGTATTTAATTATGGGGTATCAGACTTTTTAGTGGGTAACCAGGCTGGGATAGCAGGCTTGTTTGTTTTTGAATGTCTGGTGTAGATTTTTTCAATTTCGTTGTTCTGTATGGGACAATGGCAATAAAGATGTATCATATCGTATCATATCGTATAGTGAACCCTTTTTTGTACCCAGGACCGCTGACCCATGGTAAAAGAGTTTGCAGGATTCTATAGCATCCTCTCTCTCTAAATCCTTCTCTCTCCATCCATCCATGCCACTTCATCTGGCCAACAAGCTATATAAAATTTTGGCAGTTTCCCCCAAAGGGTGAGCCCATTCGGTCTGTTGCAGCAAGAACAAAACGTGGCAAGGCTTTCCACGGGCCACTCCGCAAAGCACGGCCCTGACTTGGCAAGCATTTAAAGGGATTTGCGACACCTAAAGGCTAGCAGATTTACTGTGGCGTAAATCCACATGGACGGGAGCCCATTCCGTCAAATGAGTTGGCAAACGCATGTCCACATGCCCAAGTGTGCGCTGAGTGTGCGCTGAGTCGGGATGTAAACAACAAGGGTCCAGGGAGCAGGTAACACAATTACTATCATCTGACGCTTCAATTAAAGCGGAAAGGGATACCAAACGAGCACAGCGGCCACCGCTACTCATTGCCATATTGAATAAGCCCCGTCTTTGCTATGTTTCATTTCACATGGGAAAGGGACGTGGGTGGCGCTATGGGTTAAACCACAAAGCCTAGGACTTGCTGACCAGAAGGTCGCCGGTTCGAATCCCCACAACAGGGTGAGCTCCCATTGCTCGGTCCCTGCTCCTGCCAACCTAGCAGTTCGAAAGCACGTCAAAGTGCAAGTAGATAAATAGGTACCGCTCCGGCGAGAAGGTAAACGGCGTTTCCGTGCGCTGCTCTGGTTCACCAGAAGCGGCTTAGTCATGCTGGCCACATGAGCCGGAAGCTGTACGCCAGCTCCCTCGGCCAATAAAGCGAGATGAGCGCCACAACCCCAGAGTCAGTCACGACTGGACCTAATGGTCAGGGGTCGCTTTACCTTTATTTCACATGGGAGTCTCCCATTATACTTCCTCAGTTGGAGAACAGCGACTTTCACGATGAAAACAAGGCTTTTTGGGGTAGGGGAGCCAGCAACTTCTTTTAAAGACAAAGATGATGGAGTGTTTCTGTTTTAAAGGGAGATTGTTCACGTATATGTGGGGATGTAAAAGTAAATGTAAAGGACCTATGGGCGGTGAAGTTGAGTCAAAGGCGACTATGGGGTTGCGGCACTCATCTGGCTTTCAGGCCGAGGGAGCCAGTGTTTGTCCACAGACAGTTTTCTGAGTCATGTGGGCAGCAAGACTAAACTGCTTCTGGTGCAACGGGATACCGTGACGGAAACCAGAGTGCACAGAAACGCCGTTTACCTTCCCGCCGCAATGGTATCTATTTACCTACTTGCACTGGTGTGCTTTCGAACTGCTAGGTTGGCAGGAGCTGGGACAGAGCAACAGAAGCTAACTCCATCGCGGGGATTCAAACCGCCGACCTTCTGATCGGCAAGCCCAAGAGGCTCTGCGGTTTAGATCACAGCGCCACCCACGTCCCTGTGGGGATGTACACCCCTGTTGGCATCCGTCAATGAGAGAGACAATGGAGGAATACACCTTGGGGGTAAAGTCAAACCATTGGAGTATTAACAGTACCTGCTGTGGCTGCACACAAACCTGAATAAACCTGAATAAAATATATTCAGATGTTTATATGCAGCTGTTTAAAATGCAGATAGAGAGAGACAGATGTACTGTATATATTTTCAAAGTGCGATGTTTTACAATTTTTTACATACATGCTGTAAGGATATATATTTATTGTATCATTTCAATATCCATTTTCGCAAGAGTTCTTTGAGGCAACTAACGACACTGGAATGAAACGAAAAGTGCCCCAAAGGCAACAGTCTAATTCTCTACGCATCTACACGGCAGTAATGTTTCAATGGGACCTGCTCCTGGGTAAACATATCAATAAAAGGCAATTAACTACAGAACCGCAGCCCAAGATCTGACTGATGGTATCGTGCCAAAAAAAAGCCCTTTTGAGATCAAGCACTACGTATGTTGCAACAGGTTAGAAACATAGATTCCGCAGATTTGCAGAACTGGAAGGGACCCTGAGGGTCATCCGGTCCACCCCCTACAGCGCAGGAGTCTTTTTGCACAATGTGGGGCTTGAACTCACGATCCTGAGATCAAGAGCCTCATGCTCTACCGACGGAGCCATCCCAGCTTGTTAGAATTGTCAGGCAAACTATAAACCAGGTGTGGGGAACCTTTGGTCCTCCAGATGTTGCGGAACTACAACTCCCATCATGCCTGACCGTTGGTCAGGCTTGCTGTGGCTGATGGGAGTCATAGTTCAGCTGTAGCTGGAGAGCCAAAGGTCCCCCCCCCCAACCTGCTTATAAAGCATTTAGACCAGCAGTGGGCAACTATTTTCAGGTCCAGGGACCCATGTCCTTGTAGGCAGCCCTTCAGGGGCCAGAGGGAACAATAGTAAAAGCCACAAATGGCCTTTGTACAGTGGGCTACATCCAAGCCACATATCAATCTTTGGTTTTCAAAGACACTCAAATCACCATCATCCATCCAGTCGGGCAGCAGCGTTGCAGGAGGGCATGGCGCACAGGCAGCAAAGGCCATGGCTTGGGAAGAGTCCCAGGGGCCAGACAGAAAAGGGATGAAGGTCTGCACTTGACGCATATTTAAATAACCTTAAAATATCAAAGTGGAAGACAGGAGTGCCTGGCGTGCTCTGGTCCATGGGGTCACGAAGAGTCGGACACGACTAAACGACAACAACAACAACAAAATTTCAAAAACTTCCCTTGGTTCTCTTTCCATGGTTCATTTTGCATAACATAAATCCCTGCATATTTTGTATTAACTAAACCATTTAGTATTCCATTATTACATCCATCAAAACTTATTTGCACTGTCGAATTTATCTTAATGCTGCCCACGTTTCAAGTGTACACAATTCCCCCCTCCCCATATAATCAATAAACATTTTCCAGTCTTTTTTAAATGTATGTTCTTCTTGTTCTCTTATTCTGTATGTTAGGTCCACAAGCTGCGCATATTTCATCAGCTGAAGTTGCCATTCTTCTTTAGTTGGGACCTCACTCATTTTCCATTTTGGGGCTAACAAACCACAGGCCACAGTAGTGGCCTACATAAATAACCTTTTTTGACACCTGGGAATTTCCATCTGAATTATCCCCAACAAAAAGGCCTCTGGGTGTGTGTTTTTTGGAAAAGTACTTTTAAACATTTTTTTCAATTCACTATAAATTATTTCCCAATACTCTTTTACCCTTTTATAGGTCCTCCATGTGTGAAAGAACATACCCTCTACCTCAGGGGTGCCCAAACCTTTTCAAAGAGGGCCAGATTTGATGAAGTGAACATGCGTGACGGCCGACCAAAGTTGTTTTTTTAGGATTGAAGTTGTTGAGCTTCTTTTTTAAGATTGAAGCTGTTAAGCTTTTTTTAGGATTTTACCCCAGGAGATAAACTGCCACAGGAGCCAAATAAAACTGACCGGCGGGCCGGATTAGGCCCCCAAAACAGACTTTGGACATACCTGCTCTACCTCATTGCATCTCCAGCCTTTATCTGATTCAGATAAGTCCCCACCCCGATTCAGACTGCCAACCAGAACAGAGTGGCCCTTTATTTAAAAATATGAGATATAAGGTACATTAGAAACTGCTAATACCGAATCAGGCCATTGGCCCACCCAGCTCAGTATTGTCTACACGGATTGGCAGAGGCTCTCCAGGGTTTCAACAGGTGCTCCTCCCAGAGTCCTTACCTAGAGATGCCAGGAATTGAACCTGCAAGTCAAATGCTCTACCACTGAGCTGCGGACCTGTGGACCTCCAAACCTGCAGCCTTCAAGATGTTATTGGGCTCCAACCCCCATCATCCCTAGCCAGCGTGGCCAACAAGCACGATGATGGGAGTTGTAGTCCAACAACATCTGGAGGACACAAGCTAGGAGAAACAAGGCCTCCTGCCCATCAGATTCACCACACTGAGTCCAACCAGACTTCCTTCTTCTCCACGATGCAACTCCAGGATTGCACTCTCAGCTTCCAAGCAACGTGTTTATCTCACTTTGCACATCTTTGCAGCTGCGCAGCAAAAGCTTATCAGAAACCTGCGCATTATCTCTACGCAGATATAATTCACCGCCGCAGGGGTCGTGCACGACCAAAGGTTTTTGGACTATGGTCCTAGGCTCTATAAATGCTCTGCTTGGCTGCAAGCTGAAATAATTCTGTGGTTATATAAACCACCAGCTTGGATGCACGCATGTTCAGGAGAGTATGTGCATTTAAAAAGAGAAAGGGGGGAAGGGATTTAAATCATCCCATTAAGGAGAACCCCAAACATCGATCTAGCCCAGAATCCGGCTTCACATAGTGGCCAACCAGATGTGCTCTGAAAGGCGAACATGCAGGACGTCAGCACAACTGTACTCTTTGGTTGCTACTCTCCAGTAAGCGGCATTCAACCCAAGGGAACCTGGTGGGTGGGGCCAGAGGCAAGTGGGCGGAGCATCAGGCTGGTTTGAACAAAAGGCTAGTTACGGTACTCTGCAGCACAAACCCCCCTCTTGGTCCCCTATCTGCAGAGCATTCCAAGGGCCAGATAAAAAGCCCTGGAGGGCCGCATTCAGTCCTCCAGCACCTGGAGGACTCCACAGCTAAAAAATAGTTGGTAACTCCCACTCCTTCTTCATGAATGTCTGATCCCCTTTTAAAGCCACCTGTTTGAAGCTACACCTGCTACTGCCATACCTTTGCCAGTTCCTTCACAAGGCATCTATTTAAAATGGCCTTTTTTGTCCCCGCAGCAATTTAAATCCGCTCACCCAGAACACACTTCCCATTCTGCTTCAGATGAAAACAAAGGGTCCCTTAGGCACCGGAGATTTGGCACAACACTGCTCTAACCACTAGGCGTGACTTCCTCCAAGAGCAGGACCCCAAATTCCATGAACTTGCCAGGGTGCGGATGAAGCTTGTCCCCCAGTGGGTTCCCTTTGAAACATGAGGCTCAGGGAGCTGGAAGTTCCCCATCATTTGCCCGCTAAGTGCATGAGTGCAAAGGCACCTGGCAACAAAGCCACCTGTCTTAGGCACACACAGGCACACATGTGTCAAGGCTTTCCTCTCCCAGCTGTCTCTGTATGGAAAGGCAATTGCTGACAGATCCTCCATATTTCATCTCACCAGTACAGTATAAAGCTTCCTTGTCTCGTACACAGGGCACACCTTTCCCATTTCTAACCCAGCAAACCTTGTGGGTGACAAGGAGAAGGTCTGTAGTTGAGTGGTAGAACATCTGCTTTACTTCAGAAGGCCCCAGAAGGCTCAATAGAACCTCCCAGGTAGGACTGGGGAAAGACTCTCTGCAGAGCTGCTGCCAATCAGTGCAGCCATTACTGAGGTAAATGGACCAATGGTGTGACTCGGCGTAAGGCAGTTGTCGTCGCTGTCCGCCCCCCCCCCCCCCCGTTCTCTGCGAGCCCTTCTGGATTGTCGCAATTTTCAATCCCATACAGTGGTACCTTGGGTTAAGTTCTTAATTCGTTCCGGAGGTCCATTCTTAACCTGGAACTGTTCTTAACCTGAAGCACCACTTTAGCTAATGGGGCCTCCTGCTGCTGCCGCACCACCAGAGCACAATTTCTGTTCTGATCCTGAAGCAAAGTTCTTAACCCAAGGTACTATTTCTGGGTTAGCCTGGGTAGTCTGTAACCTGAAGCGTATGTAAACTGCAGCGTATGTAACCCGAGGTACCACTGTACTAGCAAATTCGGGATTGCGCAATCAGAGTTGAACTGGGTGGGTGTGCCTTGAACGACAAACCCGTTTGCTGAAAATATCGGACCTTTTGCAACAAGGAAAGCAAAATGCAAACGTGTGAAATAACACTTGTTTGACACATCGTCTAACCACCCTGCGAACAAATCAAGATAACTGTTCAACAGCCAGGTGGAGTGTGTGGAAGTGCCCTTTGTCCAGAAAGCCTCCTGATTTTGCCCTCTGCTCAGGAATCAGTCGTCACCCGGAACCCTGCAGAGCTGGGGGCTTTTCCCTTTGCCTGTGACTGGAGAAACTGACTCACTCCTTTTGCTCCAGGGTTTCCTGCACCTTCATCAGATTAGAAGCCAGGCTGATCTCTCAGCCCCAAGCTGTAGAAGCCTCACCCTCGTCTACTCCCCACCCCCCAAACCTGGAATCAGTCGCTCCATCTGGGGCCCTACAGTGAAGTCACAATGGAAACTCACGCCAAGGCACTAAGATTGTGCGTAAAATGGAGGTTGCAATAGCCTGAGCACAGATCGCAGCCAGATAAACTGAGCACTGTCATTTGCGACATCCGGCTGCGGATGTGCAAGAGGAGGATTGTGTTGGTCTTTGGTCAAGAGGTCGCCCGATGGACAATGTCTTTGGAAGGGTATCCTCCAGGTAGCAAACCTGAACCGCAAGGTGATCAAATGAGGTGCTCTTGGTGGCCACTCTCTGTAACAGCAGGAAATGGGCAAGAAGGTGTTTCTGGAATGGCAGCAATAAATCACTCCCTCCAATAAGAAGCCCAGGTGGTGCGTGCCGACAGGACTGTACCAAAACAGGGCCGCCGAGGAACACAAAGGAAGTACGAGCATGTTCAGGGGAACATCCTGAGGACTTGAACATCAATGAGGACCAAGCTTGCTCAGTTGGTAGAGAATGCCGAGTTGGAAAAGGAAAACTGGGTGTAGGTGGAATGGAGTGTCCTGGAGGAGGGCAAGCAGGCTGGAACCCTGAACTGAAACCTTGCTGAAATGTGGGTACCGTATTTTTTGCTCTATAAGACTCACTTTTCCCCTCCTAAAAAGTAAGGGGAAATGTGTGTGTGTGTCTTATGGAGCGAATGCAGGCTGCACAGCTATCCCAGAAGCCAGAAGAGCAAGAGGGATCGCTGCTTTCACAGCACAGCGATCCCTCTTGCTGTTCTGGCTTCTGAGATTCAGAATATTTTTTTTCTTGTTTTCCTCCTCCAAAAACTAGGTGCGTCTTGTGGTCTGGTGCATCTTATAGAGCGAAAAATACGGTATACACAGCCACATTCTATTGCTGGTTCCATACATGTTAGGAACATCAAATGGTTAAATAAATCGCTACCTGACTATTTATATGGCCTTTAATTCGTTGACAGTAGAATTCTATGCACATGTACTCAAAAGAAAATTCCACAGAGTCCAATGGGGCTTACTTCCTGGTCAGTGTGACTCTCCATGTCCCTGAGCTACATTGTGGTTATCCAAAACCAGGTGATCGTCGGAGCTCCAGCTGCAATTTTTTCTAACCTCTGTATCTGGGGATGCGCGGGCATTAAGAAGATCCAAATAAAACCAGAGGGTACAAACTGTTTGTGGGGCACCGTTCTAACAATGCGCTGCTATGCACAATTAGTCCCGCTTTGCACAATCCGGAGCACGCTTGTTCAAAAATAAATGCCACGGAGTTCAGCCGCCTGTAAACATGCACAGGAATTCGTGTAGCCTTTCGCCTCCTAAATACATGTACATACCTCGGAGGCAGAGCACATGATTTATATGTGGCGTCAGGCTCAAATCTCCGGCAGTCTCCCGTTTTAACATCTCTGGCAGCGAGTGTGGCAAAAAGATGCCCACCACTCCATGCCTTGGAGAGTCACCGCCAGACAGAGAAGGCAACAGTGGACCCACAATCCGACTCAAACTTGAATGCCCTCATAAGTCCAGCTCTTCCACATGAAAAGTGTTGGGGGCCCTGCTGGGAGCCGCTCCCTTAAAAACCCCATAAGGAGTCGCCGATTCTCACCGGGGTTGCAAAAGGCACTCTGCATATGTTCAATGACACTCTCACACACTTGCACGCGCGCTCTCTCCATATATACATATATATATTCTTCACGCGTTGTAGAGTGGAGCCCGGCCCTTGGGAAGGGGTAAAAAAAGGTTCAGGGGCGCAGAGGGAAAGGTGCGCGCGCGCGTTTCTACAAGATCACCCACCCAGCCGCCGGATCAGGTTTATGGGAGATCCAGCCGTCAGATACCAGAGGTTTAACCCAGAGCCTCTCCCTCACCTTCTCACCTTGAGCAGCTCAGGAGCCGGGCACGATCCGGCGAGAGCGATCGAGGAGAGGGACGCTCGGCCAAACCGGATCGCAGATCTGCGCCTCGGTGAGCAGAGGCGAGGCTGGCGATGCCTCCTCGGTCGCTCCGGGTCTCCGATCTCCCGCAGGAACTGGGCTCGGCCGTCCTCCTTTGTCCCGCCCGCCGCATGCCGCCAGCCGGCTGCTGCGCTCGCCTGCTGCCGCCTCCGCCGCCTCCGCCAGGGCGCAGTTGGCTCAGGGACCCGCCTCCATGTGCGCCCCCGCCCTCGCCTGGGACCCGGACCAGAGGAGGAGGAGCCGGCGAAGAGGGCGAGGGAGACGATCCACCGAGACGGCACCCCCGCCCGGCGCTTCCAGCCCCACCCCGGGGCGCTCCGGGTCGCGCGTAACGCGCAATCCGGGCCCCTGCCGTTAACATGTTTGCTAAGGGGTAAACCACGCTGGGGTGGGTGGATTAAGGGAGAAGTCATAGTTAACTGTCGAGTTGGAAGGGTACCCCCCAGGGTCATCTAGTCCAACCCCCCGAAGTACAGGTCTCCACTTTCAGGTACCGCCACTGCCCCTTGGGCACGGTGGGTCTTGCTTCCCTGCAAACATTATTATTATGAACATTATTATGCCTTATGCGCAGGATGGCGCTGCAGTCGTTGCAACGCCCTCTCTTTCTCTCCGGGTGAGCTTATCAAGTTGTCTGCGCCCCCAGCCCAATTAGGAATGTAAATGGAGGTCAAGAAAGATCCGTACGCAATCAGCGTTCATTAATCATCAACCACCATTGCCAGGAATCATAAAGTAAAAAAGAAAAGTAAAACTAGTGAAAATAATGAGGTCGCCCTGCTTTTTAATCTCCTCTCTGAGATGGACTGGGCTGATAAAGCTTTAACAAGCATGTGACTGTTGGGCCTTAGGGTTGTGAGTTCGAGTCTTGGGTCACCGCGTTTTAAGAATGTTCGCTTCCGCCTGCTTGTTTGTACAGAAGATCGACAACATGGCTGAATCCAACTCTGACCATCATTCTTAAAAACGCCCCGTGCTCTTCTTTTCCACCCTAGGCCCTTTCCCTCTTCCTAGGTCTTTATTCACCCCCTGCACAGTTCCACTGACCCCAAGGGAAACCCTGATCTAGTAACTGCGTTTAGGGTTGAAGCTCAAGACAGTTATTCATTTCTGATCTTATTAAAAGAGAGCCAAAGTGTGTCTGCTCCTAGCAGTGTGGCAAAAAAAGGAGTATTTTATTTTTCAATGCCTGTAAATGTTTAGGGAGTCCCTCCTTTAAAATGATATAACAAATCCAACCCCACAATAAGTTTACTCCACTTTGATCAATGGCATTTACTCCTAGGCAAATGTGCATAGGACAGTAAGCTTCATACACTGCCCAAAATAGGGCTGCAGTGCTTAATAAATCTATTAATTGACAATAAAAGAAAGTTCCTCCTGGATGAACTAAGCAGCAGTTTGCGTTTTTTAACAATAATGATCTGTTATTCTGAATACAAGCCTTTACAAAAACTGCAGGCGGGGGAAAAAACAAACTCATCACTCTTAACAAACTACACTTCCCAGAATTATTTGGGAGAAACCATGATGGTTTAAAGTGGCGTGATACTGCTTTAATTGGATAGTGCAGATGGGGACTAATAAGATTTTGTTAGACCAGGGGTCAGCAACCCGCGGCTCCGGAGCCGCATGTGGCTCTTTTACACCTTTGCCGCGGCTCCGGGGCGGATACTAGTGAGGGGAGGAGGCGCATTGTGCGCCCCGACACTCCCTACTGTGGCGGACGCTGTACTGGCTGTGACGTCGCATGGGGGCGGTGCGTGCGTTAGTCACGCACCGTCCCGACGTCACCTTCCCGCCTGATTGTGGCTCCCAGGTTTTTTTTCTTCGGAAACGGGTCCAAGTGGCTCTTTTTGTCTTAAAGGTTGCAGACCCCTGTGTTAGACCAATTACTTCTATTTATTATGTCCGAGAGAGGGGTGTCTTTGCTAATGCAGCCAAAACAGCAGCACCCATGCACCAAGGGGGGGGTATCAGCAGGCTCAGGGAGCTCCCAATTTGCACAAGTATATAATAATCATAATAATAATAATAATAATAATAATAATTTATTTATACCCCGCCCATCTGGCTGGGCCTCCCCAGCCACTCTGGGCAGCTTCCAAAAAAATATTAAAATAGTGTAATACATCAAACATTAAAAGCTTCCCTAAACAGGGCTACCTTCAGATGTCTTCTAAAAGTCTGGTAGTTGTTGTTCTCTTTGACATCTGGTGGGAGGGCGTTCCACAGGGAGGGCGCCACTACCGAGAAGGCCCTCTGCCTGGTTCCCTGTAACTTGGCTTCTCGCAGTGAGGGAACCGCCAGAAGGCCCTCGGTGCTGAACCTCAGTGTCCAGGTAGAACAATGGGGGTGGAGACGCTCCTTCAGATATACTGGACCGAGGCCGTTTAGGGGTTTAAAGGTCAGCACCAACACTTTGAATTGTGCTCGGAAACGTACTGGGAGCCAATGTAGGTCTTTCAAGACCGGTGTTATATGGTTTCAGCTCCCAGTCACCAGTCTAGCTGCCGCATTCTGGATTAGTTGTAGTTTCCGGGTCACCTTCAAAGGTAGCCCCACGTAGAGCGCATTGCAGTAGTCCAAGCGGGAGATAACCAGAGCATGCACCACTCTAGCGAGACAGTCCGCAGGCAGATAGGGTCTCAGCCTGCGTACCAGATGGAGTTGGTAAACAGTTGCCCTGGACACAGATTTGACCTGTGCCTCCATGGACAGCTGTGAGTCCAAAATGACTCCCAGGCTGCGCACCTGGTCCTTCAGGGGCACAGTTACCCCATTCAGGACCAGGGAATCCTCCACACCTGCCCGCCTCCTGTCCCCCCAAAACAGTACTTCTGTCTTGTCAGGATTCAGCCTCAATCTGTTAGCCGCCATCCAACCTCCTATATTAGCAACATAAATGTGGGGGTGGCCACACATCATACCCAATGAGATCTGAGCATGCTCAGTGGCCACAGAATGCTGGCTGGCTGCTGGGGGGGGTGGCAGAATACAGCAAACCTGGTGGGAGGGGAAATGGAGCGTGTTGGAGAGGGGCAAGACTGGCAGACTCCACACTGCAACATTTGGTTGCAGCTCCTACTTCCCTTCTGCAAAACATGGGCATCCTATGAAATTGAATACCACCCATTGTTTCTACCCATTTGCAAATTTAATTGATTAACTAATTGACATAACAGTACATCAGGGGTAAGTCCCGTTGAGTCTAAAGGGGCTTAATCTCAAATAAGCAAGAGTCTACCCCCTTTTAACACTGGGGCTTACTTCTGAGTAAACATGCATAGGATGAAAACTGGCATGTTTACACAGTGCGCATGATGATAAAATATATAGACTGATGCTTATTTTGGCGTTGTGGGACGTAATATTTTTTAGAGTTTTCTCACTGAGTTGTGTTTCCAGTTTTCATGCAGATAAGGAATGAGTAACCAACTACGACATCATCCTTCCATACTTGAGAATAAACAGCATTTAGGCTCCCTGCTCCTGTAAGACCCCTTTACCTGCCTGGACTATTAAATTCTCTCCTCCCCCCCCCCCCCCGCCACCAGTTGGCTATTTCTCCCTTAGATCATCTCTTCCACAAGCCCTGCTCATCTCCAACTGGCCCAGCTCCCACACTGAACTGCTTGGCGCTGTCCCAAGCTTGGGTGCCAGCTGGAGGAGCTCCCTGGCACTGTTCCCAGTTTGGCATCTCTCAGTACACCTCCAGCCTGAAAAGCAGCCCTTTCCCTCCCTTCACCATGGCCTTTTGGTGGCCACTGTCTCCTTGGGGAAAGGACTGTAGCTCAGTGGTAGAGCATCTGCCTTGTGGACAGGGGATCTCAGGTTCGATCCCCGATGACATCTCCAGGTTGCGCTATGACTCCTCTCTGAAACCCTGTGGCATCACTGCCAGCCTGTGTAGATACAGGTAGGTAGCCGTGTTGGTCTGCCGTAGTCGAAACAAACAAACAAAAATTCCTTCCATTAGCACCTTAGAGACCAACTAAGTTTGTTATTGGTGTGAGCTTTCGTGTGCATGCACATGTGTATCTGAAGAAGTCTGCATGCACACAAAAACTCATACCAATAACAAACTTAGTTGGTCTCTAAGGTGCTACTGGAAGGAATTTTTTAAATATTTTGTTTAGCCTGTGTAGAGAACACTTTGCTCAATATTCTGACTCCGTATAAGGCAGTGTTCTATGCTCCCATTGTGGAGAGAGTCTCGAAGACCAAATTGATAAACTTAAGACTGTTGCATTTGGCCTTCTAAATATACAAGGTGTAACTGGAAATTTTGGTGAATGGTCACAGAAATCGGACAGCGAGAAATGTTGGAACGTACTGTACCTGCCTTACAGGCCTTCAAAGTAGGCCCCCTCTGATACAATGCACTGTTGACAATGTCCGTAGAAGTGTTGGAAACTTCTGGAGAAGTCCTCTTTTCATATTGCTTTCAGTTCCCTCATCACAGCAGCTGGGACATGTGAAATGTTAAAAAATCTCTGCACTTTCAGTGCAGATTTCAGTTTTGGAAAAAGAAAGAAATCCGATGGGGCCAGATTGGGAGAATATGGAGGGCAGGACAACTCGGTACCCTCAGTAACGATTTCACAGGGAATATACAATTCTTCTGCCATCATTCGGACAGACAAACGGTGATCCCACAAACTCTTGTCAACATTTGCCGCCGTTCTGCTCGTTGACGGTCTGACAGACTGAGGGTCATCTTTGATGGTTTGCTGCCCTTCACAGAAACACTTAAACCACTCACACACTGTCTTTCGAGTTACAGCTTCATCTCCATACACAATTGTGAGCATTTCGTGCATTTCCAATGCCAATTGTATGTTTGAATATTTCTCGCTGTCTGATTTCTGTGACCATTCACCGAACTTTCCGGTCACACCTTGTAAATTTGTAAACCACCCTGTGATCTTCAGATGAAGGGCAGTATATAAATGTAATTAATTTTTTTTTTAGTTTTTACTAATATTTTTATTACCTTTCACTAATAAAATATAGCAAAATTAGTTTTAAGTAATGCATATAAGAAAGTAAACATCAAGAACCAAAGAACAAGCGTGTCGAGTATAATTCAGAGGGGAAACCTGACATATTAAAGTAGTTGCCAAGTCAGCTGCAATGTAATAGATGAATTAAAAAACGAAAGAAGCCTAATTTACCCACCGTGACTTATCAAAGCTCTCCATCAGGATAACTAGGTAATTGGAGGAGAAAAGAACCAGCATTGTTCTGTTAACATATGTGAGAATTGGAAACTGAATGCAGCCGGATTTTATCTTTCCAAGACAGCCCACAAACAACTCCGCAGTGGTGCATTAATTTTTTCAGACGCGGCCGTTTCCAACACCCTGTCCAGCCATCCCTGCAAGGGAAAAATTGGCTGCCAGCTTCCGCGTTGGAGCAATTTCCATGCCAGTTGGTAAGACCACCAACTCCTTATGAATCACTTGTATGCTAGGTTGATCCTAAGGGATACTCATCCCTGTTCCAAGCACTGATGTAGAAACTTAAGTGGGCTGCAAGCGAAGGGAACCCAACATATAAATAAATGCAGCGCTCTGTCTCATTTGCCAGCCCCCAGAAGGAAAGTGAAGATATATATGTATATATTCATATATAAAATTTTAAATATATAAAATCGCATGCTTGTAAATTTTGTGGGCTTACTTGCCTACGATTTGGGGTACCCTCTAAGGAAAACATGCTGTCGTTCTTATTTTATTTGACTTTTACTTTTAAAAACTAATTATTAACAGTTTAAGAACAGTGATATGTTCCGTATCGCTGCTTGGACGTTCTAATCTAAACCTTAAAATAAAGAATCGATGTGCCCCTTTTTCATGCACGCATCTCTCAACACACTGTGCCTGTTTTTAAAAAAATAAGAATGTGATATGTGAAGAAGCTCAGAGCCAAGGCCTCCTGCTTATCTCCGCCAGGGGTCAGCATCGGGCATTTTTTCCCCCTCGCCTGTAGAATGTGCGCCAGCATCCCATTCTGGGGCGATGCTAAATGACCATCATTACTCCTCCTGCCTTAATTAAATTGGCTAGTCGCAGAAGGGGATGGGATGCTCTGCAAAGCTGCCATCTGGAGGAGGAGGGTTGCCAGCTGGACCCTTCCCCACCTCGGATGCTAATTTGCCCTCTCCTATTGGCTGCCCCCCAAGAGCTCCTGGACCAGCCCCAGCATCTGCCAGAATGAACTCTGCCTCTCTCCATCTTTCCATGCTGCATGTGGCTGCCTTTTCTACAAGTTCCGAGAGATTCCAAGGAGGAGGAGCCGAAGCTTTTGTCTGAAGCTTGTAGTCCTCCATGCTGCGAATCTCATTGATCCTGCTCTCCCTTCCTTCCTCTTGGGGATATAAGCAGCTGTGGCCCTTAGGCTTCCCCACCTAGATAAATGGCTTTTTGCCACAAGCGTGCGCCGGTTAGGGTTTTGGTTATTATTATTATTGGGGGGTTTTTTACAATAAAATGTAATCAAAACATTAAGAATTCTCTGAATTATTTGACATCCTCCCTCCCCTCTGTGGCGTGCATTGATAATCCTTTTCCACCGCATATCATAACGTTCTCTAGTTGTCCATAAAACTATCCATAGTTCATTTCACATTGCAAGAGTTATTGTATTCCTGCCAATGTGTTAAGCTGCTTACAGTGTTCTCTCAAATAAGTTCAAATTTTCCCCAGTCCTTTTTGAAGTTTTTCTCACCCTAGTTCCTGTTTTTTCCATTCAATTTGGCCATCTCAGCATAGTCCATAAATTTTATTGTCCACTCTTGTAGGAATCTTGTCTTCCTTCCATCTCTGGGCTACGCCATCGCTGCATACATGAAAAGTGTTTTTTGCTCCTTTGCTATCTCCGCACCTATAATTCCTAATAAAAAGGCTTTTGGTTTTTTAACAAAAGTTATTTTAAACATTTTTTTAACTCATTCTAAATCATTTCCGAATAAGCTTGTTTGGTCTTGTTCTAAATGTAGTTGCTGTTTTTTTTTCTTTGACTGTCTTTAACTATTTTCACCTTGAGACAGCAGCTCAGAAGGCAACTAATAAATTAACTTCATAATAATAATAGCAGCAATAATAGTTGGGGTGGCACATCCTGTTTGGCCACTTGAGGTTACCACCTCAAGTTAACGCGGTTTCAGGTGACAGCTTGTCGATTCTGGGCAAGAAACCATGTGAGGTTGCCCCAAATCGGTGAGATCTCACCCCAAATTGGTGCTGGTGGCAGGGGATACTGTCACAGGGGCTTCTGCCACCTGAGGCAGCAGCCTCACCCCATCTAACAGCTGGGCCAACCTTGATAACAGTCACTGTCTAGTGGGTGAGTTTTGGTGAAGGACCTTGGTTCTGTGGTAGGTTTCCCGCTGTCAGTCAGTGTATGCACTATTGGGCTACATGGTCTGGCTGGGTGTTGTTGAATTGGGGGTTTTCGGCAATGAAAGCAGATACTCTGTCTCTGCACCAAAGTCCTTCCCCAAAACTCACCCGCCAGACAGTGTCCATCCACCCCATCCAGCCCGAGAGGCATAGCTGTCAAGCATCCCTTATTTGGCAGGACAGTCCCTTATCCCAGTGCCATGTCCCGCTGCTGTCCCTTATTGATGATGTCCCTTAAATTTCCCGGGTTTCAAAGGAAGCAGCTCCTCTCCCTCCCTGCCGGCCAGGGAGGAGGGAGGCTCCAACTGTGTTGCTTGGCTGCGTTGCTCACCCAATAAGGAGTCTAAGAACGACTGGGGGGTGGAGCTTGCATGCCTTGTGCCGATCAAATCGGCCGCGTTGCCTGGGGACTCGCCTTTGCTCAGCGCTTCCCAGCGGAGAGATGACGGTGGTTTTCCTTGCTGCATCCCCTTTGCTGGGTTGCTGCGCTATGGGAACTACCACTTGACGCTTCGTTTGGCTGCTGGTTGACTAAAATCCCTGATTTTGGCTGCTGATTCCTTATTTTCGAGACTGCTGGTCCCTTATTTTCAAATCTGTAAGTTGACAGCTAGAGGTGGACCTATATGGGGCTCAGTTAAAGCCACTTCTGCCCTTCGGAGGAGGTGGAGTTGTGGTCTTCACAGCCCCACCACACGCGCTGCGGCTGGAACCCAGCCCCCGCGCGACGGGGGGGATTCCCGGCTGTGTCACCTCCTGGCCAGCCAATCGGCTGACTCTGAGGGTGTGGCCTGCCCTATTTAAGGCAGGACGCGGCCAGGGATCTCCCTCTTTGCCTCTTTCCAGCTGTTCGTGCTTTTCCCACCCTCCCACCCTATAAGGTTTTCCTTCTTTGACCTTGCTTTGGACGTTGTTCGGTCGCCGTTGAGGGGCCTGGTAGAAATTTTTCCACTTGGCAAATCGGCACCAGCCACTTGGTTTTCGCCTACCCTGTAGCAAATCGTCACAACTTTCTTGGTGGTTAGGCATTGGTATTGCTCTGTAGATGGAAGAGGGGAAGTTACAGTATCACCTGCCCCGCATATTGAAGGGTAGCCTGGTAAAGGATTCTGGGGGGTGTGGCCCTGTCCGAAGCCTAAGGAGTTGAGGGCCTAAGGCACACCCCCTAGTGGTGACCCCGGGGGAGTTCCTAGTTGATGTGCATCAGCAGGACTTCCCCTACTGGTGGTTAACCCTTCAAGCGGACAGACTGAAGTCGGATATAGTCAGTTAGGATCAATGCCTAAGCCAATACCGCTCATCACCTGTAACCAATAAAAGTTGTAGCCTCATTTAGCCCATTAACCTTAATAATTGTGTCACGTGTCATTATTTCCACTGGGGGGGCGGGAACTCGCCATGCAAAGTGCTTTAAATTGAGACAAAGCCCTTTTGCGGCTGGGGGCGCCAGCGCATACAGAATAGTTAGCTGCTCTTGAAAAATGCTTTAAGTCTTTTTAAAGCTCTTTACCACCAAGCGACTTCCTGCTTTAATGTTTTTAACGTAAAGCACTTGGCACGTAATGTACTTAGACCGGGCGATGATGGCTGATTCATAAATCTGAAAGCCACATACATCAAAAACGTCCACGGTGTTTCCCGGCTCCTTATTCCTCATTCCTTTCAGTAGACTTAGACCCCCACTTGCATACCCCACAAATGTCCCAGAAAAGCCGGGACACTCCACGTTTTTCGCGAGAGAACAGCGGCCATTTGGGGAGCCACGATCTTGTGTGATTTCATACCTCTGTCCCCCTAAAAAAAAAGAGCTCTTGTTCAGAGCCACAATCTCGCGCAGTGCCCCATAATATGCATTTTCAAGTGACATGCCCCCCCCCCGAAAAACACTTTTTTCAGTGGAAAATTGCAGCGCGAAATCGTGTTTGATCATGGCTCCCAAAATGGCCGCCGTGCTCTCGTGAGAAAAAAAAATGGGAATATGGCATCCAGGAAGATGGTGTCCTGGATTTTGCTTTTGCGGTGTTGGAAGATACGCACTTGCACTATACCTCTTTAAAGTAGTATGATGCCATTTTAAACACTCGCGACTTCTCCCAAAGAATCCTGGGAACTGTAGTTTGTTTGAGGGGCTGAAAGTTGTTAGGAGACTCCTATTGCTCTCAGTTCCCAAAGTGGTTTAGCAAACAATCCCTCTTCTGAGGGGATTCTGGGAACTGCAGCTATGGGGGGGGGGGGATAGGGAGTCTCCTAACAAGTCTCAGTCGCACCCTTAACAAACTACAGTTCCCAGAATTCTTTGGGGGGAAGCCATGACTTTTTAAAGTGGCATGATAACTGCTTTAGACTTATAATCTGAATAGCGCCCTAGTAAGAAAATTCAGATGCCCCTGTCTCACCACCCCAATTCAGCTATCTCATACCACACTGTCCCCTTAAGATAGACCAGCATTCTCTAGTCAGAATCCTTGTTTTCACAAAATGCGCTTTAACCCATGATGACCCCAGGCCACATTTATGAATCAGGAACTAATAGTTTCTACAGGAACCCACCTCCCAATACACTTCGGGTCCCTAGAATTGTGTCTGGCCCTATGAAGGTGTGTCTGGCAGATTTAATATATATATTTCACTATATGCTGAAGACATACCTGTTCTCACTGTGATCTTTCACGCCCGAGAACTATGTGTATCTTAGGACCTACCCTAGTCTCCTGATTGTAAATTGCTTTTAATGGGTTTTAATAGTTTTATGTTGTTGTAACCTGCCCTGAGACCTGATGGAGAAGGATGAGTAAGAAATGTAATTGAGGATGATGGCGATAATAAATAATAATTGACATCTATTAAGAAGCGCATGTCTTACACAGAGGAATTCCAGCCATGTAGAAAATTGTTCACTGAAAAGATGGATTTGTGTTTTATTGTACATCGTTTTAATTTTTGTTAAGTTGTTTGGGGATTTTGAAATGTTATTTCCCTGTATTGTATAAATGTTTCCAAGAAATAAATCTGTAAAATAATGTAAATCGGAAAGTTGCTGCTGCTGTTTTAGGTCTCTCTTATTCATAAACATTAGTGTTACTGCTGTTTTTATGTGTCTTTTTTCATTTTGGAGGGGGTCATATTTGAATTAAGCTTCTAAATCAGGCATAGGCAAACTCGGCCCTCCAGATGTTTTGGGACTACAACTCCCATCACCCCTAGCTAACAGGACCAGTGGTCAGGGATGATGGGAATTGTAGTCCCAAAACATCTGGAGGGCTGAGTTTGCCTATGCCTGTTCTAAATGTTGTGTTGTTGCTTTTACTTGAGTGTTGATTGTAAGCTGCCTTAATTTTTTCAAAAGATTTAAAAGAAATGTTAAGGTGGGGTAGATTTTTAAATTTATTTGTAAAGCAGATGATCTGACTCCACCATATTTTCAAGCACTTCCTAGGACTGGAGAGGAGAAGATGACAATGGATGCCAACCCCATTATATGAACAGATCTGAGGAGTCCAATGTCAAAAATAAATAAATCTAAGTTTGTTGGGTGGGGGCATGGCTTCCTTCTATGCTCTGAGACTTTTGCAATGCAACCCCAGCCTTGCTTTCTAAAGACCTCTCCAGGTTTCATGGTGATCTGTGCTCATGATGGCATTGGGGCATTTGCGTGTCCCTAATGTTATTTTATTTTATTTTTATTTATTAAATTTGTATACCACCCTTCATCCAAAGATCTCAGGGCCGTTCACAACATAGAAACACAAAATAAAGCCACAAAATGCAGTGCAAGTGTGCTTAGTTAGGACTGCAGCTCTTGAAATAGGGACTGGCCACTGCTTCAGGGGCCTGTAAACCTCACCAGACATGCAGTGTCTGAGTCATATCCAAAATACCCACCATCAAAGGACCGTGATTCATCATGCTGGGCCCTGAGGAGACGGGCAGACATGTGCTATCTAATGATTAGCCTGGTCACCTTTTAGGCAGCTTCCCCCTTTCACCAAGGATGGATGCTAAAACGGCAGCCCAGAGTGTCCCGCTTTGGACATAAATCTCATTCCATCCTGAGAGAGGCCTGTTCAGAATGGGGATGGTTAGAAATACATTCTTCTAGTCCAGTGGCGGTTGTGCAGGTGGCGTCTGGAGCAGCGGTTTTAAAAACAGCCACAAAGTTTTTGTCCATTTAGGTGGGGGGAGGGCCTTTTTTCAGTATGAGGGCCACCGTCCCTCAGGGGCAACCTTTGCGGTAGGACATGCCAGGCATGGGCATGCAGGGAGCAGCCAGTGCCCATCTTAAAAAGGTAAAGGGGCCCCTGACCATTAGGTCCAGTCGTGGCCGACTCTGGGGTTGCGGCGCTCATCCTGCTTTACTGGCCATGTGGCCAGCATGACTAAGCGGCTACTGGCGAACCAGAGCAGCGCACAGAAACACAGTTTACCTTCCCGCCGGAGCGGTACTACTTGCACTTGGACGTGCTTTTGAACTGCTAGGTGGGCAGGAGCAGGGACCGAGCAATGGGAGCTCATCCCTTCACGGGGATTCGAACTGCCGACCTTCTGACGGCAAGTCCTAGGCTCTGTGGTTTAACCCACAGCGCCACCTGCATCCCCAGTGCCCATCTTACTTTTGTACAATAAGCAAAATTTCAGCTATGCAGAAGTCAACGGTACGTAGGAACAGACGAAGAGCGCTCCTGGATCAGGCCAAAGCATCCTTCTCTCACAGTGGCCAACCAGATAATCTTTAGAAGACATCTGAAGACAGCCTTGTATAGGGAAGCCTTTTGTAATGTTCTGTTGTGTTTTTATATACGGTATGTTGGAAGACATCCAAAGTGGCTGGGGCAACCCAGTCAGATGGGCGGGGTACAAATTATTATTATTATTATTATTATTATTATTATTATTATGCTCATGGGAAGTCCACAAACAGGACCTGAGGGTGGCAGCATACATCTTAGGTTCAAGTTCTCCACATTGACACATCTGTTTGTGATCTTTTTTAAAGTCCCCATGAAAACCCACCAGCATTTTCGATGCCGATTTCTCCTAAGACATTTTTCTACACACTGTCTTGCAAAACAATTATCCCAAATATAATGCACAGTTGTATGCCCTCCTCACTAATATATGCTTGTTTATGCGGACTTTAGCCTAGTAAAAGTTGTGGAACTTCCTTTCCACAGACGTGCCTCTGGCACCTTCATTATACAGCTTTCTTTGAATGCTGAAGACACATTTCTTTACTTTGGCTTTTGACACTTGAGGTATATATTTAGCACCCGCCTAATTTCTGTGATTGTTTCAACTTGTCTTTAGCATTGTTTTAATTGTTGTAACTCGCCCTAGGACCTCAGGGTGAGAGACAAGTGTTGGTGTTGTTGTTGTTGTTGTTGTACCCCACACATCTGACTGGGCTGCCCAGCGATAATAAAATGCCATTTTGGGCACACATTACTTGACTGGAGACATTTTGAGACGTGCACATTTCAAAGGCTGGTGGTGTTTTGGTTCATATATTTTTTCAGGAAGTGCAAATCTCTTAGGTTCACTTTTAAATAAGAATTGTATTGAATTTCTCCTCCACCTTTACCCCCCACAACCAGCCAACGGGCACATCCAGGTGTAGTTGTTCCGAATTTTCGCCTTTCCCGCCTAGGAGCCAACCCTTGGCTCTCCCCTCCTCCATCTTCCTGGAGTTAATTGCCAGCCAGACCTCATGATGACTAGAAAGCTGATAATGATTTGCGGAGCCTCCTACACGCCTGGCTGGTCCAGCTCCTCAGGGCAGGAGGCCGTCTTGAAGGAAGCATGTGCTGCTCAGCACATCCTGCAGACTCAGCCAGGGAGCACTTATCCTGCCGCTACAGATAATTCTCCCAACCAGCTCCAGGCGGAATCTTTTCATGCCATGGCAATGGCCTAAGTGAGCATCGCTTCCAGCTTCCCACGCATGGATCTCCCTTAGGGCAGTGCTTCCCGAGGCATTTTGAATCCCAAAGTTGCGCTGCTAAGCTCGTTCTGCCTTCTACCTTGCCCACCCTGCCCTGACCCATAGAAGAGGGGGAGAAATCCAATTCAGGTTGCGTTTAAAGACGTAACCTACCTAATTCACACTTTTGGAAATGGTGCATAGACTGAAACAAAGCCGTCCCCCTGAATTCACACTAATTCCGAATTTTGCAGTGTGGTTCTCTGTGGGTTAAACCACAGAGCCTAGGACTTGCCGATCAGAAGGTCGGCAGTTCGAATCCCTGTGACGGGGTGAGCTCCCGTTGCTCGGTCCCTGCTCCTGCCAACCTAGCAGTTCGAAAGCACGTCCAAGTGCAAGTAGATAAATAGGTACCGCTCCAGCAGGAAAATAAACGGTGTTTCTGTGTGCTGCTCTGGTTCACCAGAAGTGGCTAGTCATGCTGGCTACATGACCTGGAAGCTGTACGCTGGCTCCCTCGGCCAATAAAGCGAAATGAGCGCTGCAACCCCACAGTCTGTCATGACTGGACCTAATGGTTAGGGGTCCCTTTACCTTTACCTTCTCTGGGCGAGTAATGTATACTGCTAGGTAGAAGTCTGCCCATAAATGAATGCGTAAGTGAAAATAACCTATGCAAATGCATTGGTGCAAATGATGGTGCCCTGGAGGCTCTTGTCCTCTTCTCAGTTGGCATCTGCCTGTCTCCAGAGACAATGGAGTGCACCTCTAGGGGTGAAGTCAATCCGCTGCATTAGCAGCACCAAAGCAATCCCCCTGGGGCCACAGGAGCCAACTCCTAGGGGCTGAGGTCCCTTCCCCCCCCCATAAAATATTTGAGCCCCCTCCCAAGTTGATGGGCGTTGCTATTCAAATTGTGTGTGTCTGCCGTGTCTTGTGAGATATTATGTGTGACGGAGCTTGCCTGCCCCCCCACCCATTTTATTCATGTTGGCACCCCTGCCCAGGGCACTGAGACCTGCGGGTATAGGGCAGTATATAAATTCAATAAATATACATAAAAATGAGGGGCCTGGGCTGCCCAGGCGACAAGACCCTCCATCGCAGCCTTCCCGATGTGGTCCAAAGGAAAGTAGAGCAAGACATTTGGCACCAGCTTGGCTTCAGGAGTTGCCGGAAGGAGTCGTACAAGGGACCATCCAACCATCTTAGGGACTCCACTCTGGATTTGTGTAGGATTTACTCCTTAGCCTTTTCTTCCAAAGATATCTCACAAGGCAGTGGAAGTTTGGGGTCAGAGTTTTCCGTCTCCTAGATGGACTACCTTCCAAGTTGATCAGCCTTATCGACCCCTCACTTCCCTCTACAGCACAGGTAGAAACCGCCTTCTTGACTGTAAATAATAATTATAATAATAATATTTATACCCCACCCACCTGGCTGGGTTTCCCCAGCCACTCTGGGCGGCTTACAGCATATATAAATACAGTGGTACCTCGGGTTACAGACACTTCAGGTTACGCGATTTGGGGTTGCGCACCATGCAGAACCTGGAAGTACCGGAACGGGTTACTTCTGGGTTTCAGCGCTTGCAAATGCGCAAAAACACTAAATCACGCTATGCACCAGACGTGGCGCTGCAGGTTGCGAATGGTCAGGTTGTGAACGTGCCTCCCGCACGGATCACGTTCGCAACCCGAGGTTCCACTGAACATAGAATTAAAAACTTCCCAATGCAGGGATGCCTTTAGATGTCTTCTAAAAGTTGTGTAGTTCTTTTATCTCCTTAACATCTGAAGGGAGGATGTTCCCCAGGGAGGGCGCCACTACTGAGAAGGCCCTGTGCCTGGTTCTGGCCCTCTTCCTGTTGGATTCACTATTGGGTTCACTATTCATGCCTGTCTTTGCATGGAAGGGAAGTCCCTAACTCACTGAGGGCTTGAGACCCATTGGCTTCCCTCACCTGGTTTAGCTGTCCAGTCCAAGCAGTTTCCTTTGTGTGGCTATTGTCGCATGGTGACAGCTTCTAGGAGCCACAGCTGAGAGCTGAGCGCAGGGTGGGCACCAAAGGTGGGCAAACTACCTCAGAAGGAGCACAATGTGCCCCCATCAGTAGTACTACCCCTACCCTAACATACACCGCAGTGCTGAAGCAATAATCAGCAATCAGACAACTCATCTTCTGTAGGTGATATTGTGTGCTGGAGCAGAGAACCGCCTTGTCCTTTGCCCCAGCCAGCAGCATTGTCTTGGTCTATGCCTGTTCCTTCTCCTGGGCTTTCAGATGAGCCTCCCTTGTACCTGTGATGGTTTTTCTCCTTTCCAGAATTCTCCTGGAGTGGACTGGTTTAGGCTTAGGCATTCTGGAATCCTGGTCTGGATCAATAAATGGATCTATCATAGACGTTACATTTAGTTTGCTAAGGATTCTGAGACCCCCGTTTCCCCCAGAGTGTGATGGCCTGGGACTCGGAACCAGTGGAGTCTCAGTCTGCACTGGATCCTTTGCCTCAGACATCATCTAAACCAAGTCTGTGGCCTGAGCCTGAAGAGTCCCAGTCTGCACAGGTTCCCCCGCAACAAACACCAGCTGGGCCGAGTCAGGGGCCTGAGCCTGCCCTGGCCCCCGATGCGGGGATTACCTCGTTGCCTTCAGCTGGGCCATCACTTACAGCTGCTCCACTACCGGTTTGGTCAGGGGAGGCTGAGGCAGCCCCTGGGTCTAGTAACCCACAACATCTCCCGATCTGCAGAGACTAAGGTCTGAGAGAAGGAGAGAACTGAGTACTCGCAGGAGGAGTGCTTGCCTCTGGGCGAAACAGGGAGGTGAGTCACCAGGGGATCAGGACCGTCTGTTACCCCGACAAAGATAAAAGGCTGTCAGACCCTGCCGCAGGTTGCGGGAGCAACATTGCCGTATGCCAGACCCTGCCTGAGATCCTGTACCTGAACTTGCCTGGTTTCCTGCCTTGAGCCGGTTGGACTGACTCCTAGCGGAACCGATGGATTCTGGACCGGACCTGGACCACGGTTCTTGGGTTAACCCCGGGCCCAGCACACAGAGAATGAGAATTCTCAGAGTGGCTTAACCATCAATTCCTCTTCCCAGATCTTCCCATAGGCATCTGCTTAGTCACTGTGAGAACATAGGAACCGAGTCAGACCTTTCTAGTTCAGTATTGTCAACACTGATTGGCAGCTGCTCTCCATGGTTTCAGACAAGGGATATTCCCTACCTGGAGATGCCAGGGATTGAACCTGGGACTTCCTGCATGCAAGGCAGATGCTCAACCACTGAGCTACTATGGTCCTTCTCCCAGAACGGGATGCTGGTCTAGATGGGCCTTGCTTCTGTTGTTATGACATGTTGGTTCACCTAATAAGGGCATCATCGTAATATGGATTTCGGGATTTTTCTTATGGGCCAACACAGCTTTACTATTTGTGTTCTTAGGATCCAAGACTGATGTTAGGTGACTGTCACTCCACCCCAATGCAGCATTCAACATTAATTTTTTTTTTTGGGGGGGGGGTGAACAGGGGATTGCAAGGGGTTAAGAGCTGGCAGGAAACTTTCCTCCTGTGAACGCCCTTAAGTCATCTTAAGATCCAGTCTGACGTTCATTAAGAACAAAGGAAACACAGCAGGGACAAAGCATGATAGAGTAAGACAAACTTTATTGGTGACAATAAATAAATAAATAAAATAAATACACGACTGTTCAGAGCCACACAGGGCCCAACCCGTCTGAATAATTTAACAAATGCAAAATTAAAAACATTTAACAACAGCACAAAAATAGATATCCTCTCCCACTGTGGACAAGTCTTGGAATAGTTTCCAGGCTAAGTCGGGGGAAACCAGATTTGGGACATTTGAAAGATGCGGAGGACAACAATAGATTAAAAGGCAAATTAGCAGCTGAGGGAAGGGAAACGGCTTATGGGGTTTCCCTTTGGCTCCAGCCTTGGAGGGTGAGGGGAGGTCACAGTGGAAACTGGCAATTTTCAGTGACTTAAACTTAAGTCACTGCCATGTGAAGAGCAAGGACAGCTTTGGGTTTTTGTCTCCCCCAGCAAGGAGCATTATTTTTTGATAGTGTCCTTTGAAAAGGAGAAATCCTTCATACTTTTCTACTCAATGGAAAGGAGTTTGGGATCTCTGTTGCTTTTCATTCTCATTGCAGGAGAAATGCAGGAGAATTGCAACAGCAATACCACCTCCAAATGATAAGAGAATGATTTTGTTGCAGAAACTAATGTGGGTGCGAGCGTCTGCTGTTTGCAAAGGTCTGTGGGAAGACACCTGAGTATCTGTTCAATCTGGGGTGAATTTTGGGAGCTCAGAGAGTTTCCATCCCCACAATTTGTTTCAGCTCAGTTCGGAGGTTACAGACATATCAATGAAAACACAGTGAACATCACCGAAACAACGGTATCATGGACTCACACAGTGGCCAACTACAAAATTACATTCAACCCACGACTCCTCCCTGTCCTCCGCAAAAGGAACCCAAACCAACACGTGGATTAAATTCCCCTGAGTTTACAAGTTCTGACTGAGCACTTTGGATTGAGTTATGCGCATACACAGACCTGAGAATCTGAAATGACTCACATTTAGCTGTGTGGATCATTTCCACGCAAATACACAACTTTTGAGGATTTCTCCCCAGATAACCTTTCTACTGGAAATCTAGCACATCGTGGTATCTGGACCTGCTTGGCCATTCTAGTTGGGTTTGCTCTCATGGCAACCCTGCTGGAGATCTTCCCTTTCCCCCGTTTTTAAAATCAGTGAGCAACCGTTATCAACGTTGAGCTTAAATGACTTGCCCGAGGCCTCGCAGTAAACCTAGGCCAACTTTCTCCCTCTTCATGCCCTCTAGGTGTTGTTAGACTCCAATGCCAAGTAGCCCCAGTCAGACAGCCAATGGTCAGGGATAGTGGGAGCGCAGGAGGTTGACCTAGGTAGTCCCTAGCCAAGAACCATGCTGTTTTCTTAGGTGGTCAAAGATACAGGCCATCTTTCTTCCAGAGTTTCTCTTGTTTGCTGCCATCTATTGTCCAACATTCCACCAGGAGATATTGTCTGACCAAGAAGACCCAATGGTCCAATCCAAGATGGCAGAAGAAAATGGCTGACCGGTTAGAGGATTCAGTTCAGTGTCTAATTACAACAGGTCTGGCTCAGACATATGTTTTGAACGTCTCCTTCCTGAGGCAGTCGTCACATTGCTGCTGCCAGCAGCTGTCCATCCTGTTGCCCAAACTCCGAACACGGCGTACCTTCCGTTTGGAAACCTGGCCTCTGCGTTTCTCAGCCATCCTCAGCTCCGTCTGAGCCTCCTTGTTCTTCTCCTCCTCGGCCAAACGGCAGATCCGGACAGTGCCTTCCAGGGTGAGCCCGTCCTCTTGGAGGAGCTGCTGCCTGGCGAGGCCGTCTCGGCAACCCAGCACGACTTGATCCCGCACCAGGGACTCCCGCTGGGCCCCAAAGTTGCAAAAACGGCACTTGCGTTGCAGGTCGGCCAGGAAATCCTCCAGTGACTCGTGGGGCTCCTGGAAGCGGGTGCGGAAGAGGAAGCGCTCGTAGGCCTCGCTGCGGCGCGGCACGCAGTGTCTTTCGAAGCGGGCCAGCACCACCTCAAAGTCTTCTTCTTCCGTCGGGTCCAGCTGGAAGGAGTTGTAGACCTGCAAGGCCTCTGGCCCAGCCACCGTCAAGAAGAGGGCCACTTTTTGGTCGCTGGGCCACTGCGCCGCGCCTGTCGCTTTCATGTAGAGGAGGAAACGTTGCTTGAAGAGCGGCCATGTCTCTTCCAAGTCCCCGTTCATCTTAAGGTCTTCAGGAGGCACCAACAAAGCCATTTGGAGATGGACAGATGCTACGTTAGATAGATGCGTTGCTGCCGGTATATCGCTGGAGGTTATGTCCAAAGTAAGGAGACTACTGTTGCACTGCTTTGCACACCAGCATCAAGCTCCTATTTGTACCTCCTGTCGGGTGCGAAGTGATGAATCACGGGGCAACCATGCAGGGCAGGCAGCGACTCGCCGCCTTGGTTCTCATCCCAGCTTTGTCACTCCAGGGCAGGAGTTGATGAGACTGAATGTACCCATCTGGGAAAGGAAGGGACTCACCAAACAAAGCTTTACATGAGCCGCCGCTTAAGGGCCATTAGATGACAGCTCTCCACCGCCACATTCTCCAACTTCTGCCTGGGGCTGCAGCAGGATTCCCAAGGATAACCCTGTGCATGGGGCCTCCTGAGTAAGCAATATTTGCTGGTTGCACACAGCGATGGGCTTAGGGACCTGAGCTGCGTACATATTTTAATGTATTTAATGCATTTAATGTATTTAATGCTGTACTGTTTTTAACACTTGATTAGGAGCCGCCCAGAGTGGCTGGGGAAACTCAGCCAGATGGGCGGGGTATAAATAAATTGTTGTTGTTGTTGTTGTTGTTGTTGTTGTTGTTGTTGTTGTTGTTATATTTAAAGCATATGGCTTCCCCCAGAGAATTCTGGGAGCTGTAGTTTACCTATCACCGAGCTACAGTGACCGGCACGCTTAACAAACTACAGTACCCAGAATTCTTTAGGGGAAGTTATGGGCTTTAAATGTATGGCGTCTATGCAGCCTTAGGTGATCCCCCGGGGCAGCAGCATTAGCGGTGCATAAATGCAACAGTAAAAAAGGATTCATACAAACAGTTCATCTTCACTCGTAAAAGCTGGGAACTGTGTCCTGCTGGGTTAACTATGTCTTCTTCTTAATGCACGGGAAAATTGGCAGCATCGGCGTCTGTTGAACAAGCTGGGTGTGGGCGTACATGTGGGTGGGTGGATGAGAGAGAGAACGCTTGCAGTCAGATCTATGCATGCAGACTTAATCTCTTGTATGACAAGAATAAATCATGAATGCACCAGAATCACTATGTGGGCTCTAAATATAAGTGAAAAATAAAAGATGTTCCAAAGTGAGAGCTTTTCAGCAGCGGAAAAGGACTCCCTTGGAAGGTGGCGGACTCTCCTTCCTTGGAGGTTTTTAAGCAGAGGTTGAGTGGCCATCTGTCACGGATGCTATAGCTCAGATTCCTGCATTGCAGGGGGTTGGACTAGATCAGGGGTCGGCAAAGTTTTTGTGGCTTGGGCCGGTTCACAGTTCCGCAGACACCACGGTGGGCTCCCGGAGTGTGTGCGCATGTGCATGCACGCACACATGCGCAAACGCTATTTCCGGCGCGGAGGAGGAGTGTGCAGCTACCCATTGGCTACAGGAGCTTGCTGCAGCCAATGGGAAGCCGGTCAGCATCACGGAAGGCGGTCCCCACTCCGCTCCGTGCCAGTTTAGCGCGGCACATGGGAGCCGGCCGAGCGGGTGGCGGGGGTCCATGGGCTGGTTAAACGACCCCCATGGGCCTTAGGTTGCCGACCCCTGGACTAGATGACCCTCCAACTCTACAGTTCTATTAAATGGAGGCAGGGAGTGATGGAGATTGAGATGGGCAAATCTGTCAGTTTCATTTTCTCCTTTTTTCCAGTCCTAAATTTGGTTTGCCCTGTTTCCATATTTGTGACTTTTAAAAAAATTATATATGAACATTCATATACAGTTTCATTTCAGGTTCTCATATATGCATTTTTATCTGCCATTCCGCCTAGTAGATGCATAGACTAGGGGAAAGTACATACACAGATGTGTATATGAGGAAAAATTGGCATGAGAATTTCCACCTAAAGGAATGCGATCTTTGTACAATGTAGTCGCACTAATATTTTTGCTTCCATTTTTCACTACAATAAGCATTTTTGCATGCATTCTTAGGTGGGAGAACAGCGTCATGAAATTTATAGAAGAGTCACTTTGGAAAGAGAGCCCTTTATTTCAGCTGCATATTGGTTCAGGAAATGTTAAATTGGTGGTTCACATTAAAAGGGGAGAAACCAGATTCCTCCTGATGCTCCTTGCTTGGGGCGACATTTGGCTTTGGGGCTGGGCCTAGTTGCCCTATATCCCCAGGGTCCTGCCAGTCTTGAACAATCTACCTCCTCTGCTCTGTCCAATTCCAGTTGTTCTATGTGGGTGAAATATACTCGGAGTTGAGAGTGGATTTCATGCTCTTTATTCAGCTCATAGTGGTGAGGAGGAATGGAAGTTCCCCCACAATATCTGCTTTATATACATTATTTACACAGTGGGCTGCACGTGATTGGCTAATTCAGGTATTCTCCTGTAGGCCAATCAGGTTGTGGATTCACTTCCACCTGGAGCTGGATTGGGTGACTCCTGCAGACCAATCATACTGCTGCATTTTGGATCCTATTGTTCTAGGACCAATCAGACTGCTGCATTTTGGATCCTATTCAACTCAGTACATAACAGTGGGCTTCCCCCACAAATGATCCGAAAGCTGTACTTAGTACAAAATGATGCAGCCACAGTTCACCTTTCTGCCTGCTCAAAGATTTAAGTTGCCGTGTTCCTGGTGCCGAACTCCGAAGAGCCATAAAGCGAGCAACTCTCACCCTGCCTGCCTGTTTTATGGCTTTGTTTTTCGTGTGTTCTCTTCCATCTGCTGCTGTAATTGTTCTCTCTGTTTTATATGCAATATATAACGAAATTTTAAAATATGCACGAAATAAATAAACAAAGCGAGCAACTCCCTGGAGGGCAAAGGGAATGTAAGGAAGCGAAAATAGGAATGCAGGAGCAGCGATTTTAACAGTAATGAGCGGGAACAAATAAGGGACCCTGAAAAAAAGAAGAAGAGGGAAGCAGGCATTGTTGGGATGCCATGGGGATGTGGCAGTTTTCAGGCCTATTTAAACCACCCACATTTTTTTGGTTTTTCAGTTTTATCTCATTGTATCCTATCTGTTTATCTATCTATCTATCTATCTATCTATCTATCTATCTACATTACTATCTATCTAATCCCCTGGTCTCCTCGCTGGCCCAAATAGGACTAATTTAGCCAGCTAGCCCTGGTGATCATCTAATGTTTATTGGATGGATTTCCCCCCCTAAATTGACTTTTGAATTCTGAATTTATTGTTATTCACGTTTTATACTGTATTTTATGCTGTTTTTTGTTGCATCAATTAAGTGTTTTAAATTTGTTGTTAGCCGCCCTGAGCCCGGTTTTCTGAACCGGGAAGGGTGGGGTATAAATAAAAAATTATTTACATATTATTTATATTCCTTATCCTCACAACAACCTTGAGAGGCAGGTTTAGGCTGAGGGTTGGTGACTGGTCTTGCCGTCGTGCCGCTGCGTAAATACATGAATACATAAATAAGAATAAGAATAATGGAAATGAAATGAAAGTTAGAAAGGCCGCCTCAGGCCCTAACAGACAGTGAACAACAGGGCGTGAGTGTGTAATGTTTGTGTATGTGCATTTGCCCCTTCATTTGGAAGTCTTCCCTTCAGTCCTCCTAGGCCTACAGAGGCGACACAGCAGCGTCAACAGTCATTATCTTATTCCTGGCTCAGGATTCCCAGGCCCTGTTGGATTATGTAATAGGCTGCTATCAGGCAGCTCCCATCTCCCCTCAGGGCTGAAGTTTAATTACAGGCCCTGTTAGGTGACCAAGCGACGCGTGAGCCATACGCCAAACTGGATTCCACCTTCAGGCTGCCAAGTCTTGGGTTCAGTTCTTCCATGATGGAGAGCAGATGGCGCTGAGTCAAACCCTGCTCATGCTTAAGAATAAAGCTGTGTACATACCGTACATTTACGGTTCACCTCCCCTCCCCATCCATGAATCCTGAAAACTGAGGTTTATCCCTCAAAAAAACTGCAATTCCTAGGATTTGTGGGTGTGCACGCTTTAAACGTATACAGCCAGAGGCTGAATCTACACAGATATAAAAAACGCTGTGAAAATGCTTTTTTAAAAAATGTTGTAACATATACAATGGAACCTTGGAATCCATTCTGGAAGTCTGTTTGACTCCCAAAACATTCAAAAAAAGACAAGGCACAGCTTTTGATTGGTGCAGGTGCCCTGGAAACAGTAGTCGACCGCCGCATCGGATGTTTGGCTTCCGAAAAAAGTTGAAAACCGGAACACACACTTCTGGGTTTTCAGAGTTCAGGAACCGATTCGTTCGTCAACTAAGCTGTTCGAGAACCAAGGTTCCACTGTATATGCACAGGCATATACATATATACTGTATATTCCACTGTATAGGCACAAGCAGAGGGCCTTCTCGGTAGTGGCGCCCGCCCTGTGAAACGCCCTCCCATCAGATGTCGAAGAAATTAACAACTATCTGACGTTTAGAAGACATCTGAAGGCAGCCCTGTTTAGGGAAGTTTTTAATGAGTGATGTTTTAATGTATTTCTAATCTTTTGTTGGAAGCCGCCCAGAGTGGCGGGGGAAACCCAGCCAAATGGGCGGGGTATAAATAATAAATTAGTAGTAGTAGTAGTACCATGAGCTCATCAGCGCTATCTAGTGCCACATTTGTATAATGCACTTAAAATGCACTTATTTGCGGCTGTATAGCTGAGCCCAGAGTCTTACAGGCAGGGCGTTCAGTTCTGCTACAGAAAACATCAAAGGCTTTAAGATAAATGGGATCAGAGCGCGCTCACAAATTTGGACCGCTTCCCTCACTCACCAGAGTAGAGTCTTCAGATGAGCACAGTTAAGCTCTGAATCTGAAGGTTGGCTGCAGTTGTAAACAAATAAATCTCAGCCTGGAAAGTACCACTGGCTGGTTCACAGACCATGGGTGTTGCTATGCCTGAGATCTTCAGGCTCCTAATCCACAAGATGGGGCAAGGGGAGTCACTAGATTTTGCAGGTTCCAAGGGCTGGGTATCACAAAGGTGATCTCACGTTCAGTCTCTAGCATCTCTACATAGGGTTGGGAAGAACCCCTGTTTGAAAACCATCAAGAGCTGCTAGGGATTAGGGAAGATCTGAGATGGGGAACGTGTAGCCCTGCTGTGCTGGTCCCGGGGGGGGGGGGGGGGAAGGTACTAATACCGTAGCCGAAGTTCAGTCCAGAGTCACTAGCAGGGTAGACAATCACTAGATGAGACGCGAGGTCCGAAACAGGGAGCCGGGCGGGGGAGCAGGAACACTGGTAGGGCAGCAGCAGGAAGCCAGGCGGGTAACAGGAACACTGGTAGAGCAGAAGCAGGGAGCCAGGCGGGGAACAGGAACACTGGTGGGTCAGCAGCGGGCAGCTGGGCGAGGAACAGGAACACCGGAGAGTCAGGAGCAGGAAGCCGGGCGTGGAACAGGCACACTGGGAGTGCAGATCTAGGTCTGGGGAAAGCAGGTACTCCACAACGACGTTGCTCCCGCAACCTGGGACCGGGCTGCCTGACCTTTATCTTCTTCTAAGGCTGGGGGCGGTCCCGGCCCCCAGGAGCCCCGCCTCTCTTGGCCTTAAGGCGAGCACTCCTCCTGGGAGAGACCAGTTCCCTTCGCCTCTCTGCCCTAAGCCTCTGCAGTTCAGGAGAGGCCGAAGGGTTACTGGGCCCCGGGGGAGGCTCACCTGTAGCCACTGAGTCCTCCAGCACCTCTGGGGCCAGAATGGTCTCACCTGGTGCCTGCCCCTGAGGATCTGGCACAGGTGCAGGCTCCTCAGCATCTAGGCCTTGCCCCAGTTCAGCCGGCCCTGGAGGCGGGGACTCCTGTGCCGGCTGGGATTCCTCCGGTTCACTCTCAGACTCGGAATCCCAGGCCATCACACCATCCCCCCTCCCAGGCCCCCCCCTCAATTGAGGTTCCGGACCCGGCTTGTTGGGGTACGCCGCATGAAACTCTCGGAGGCAGGCAGGCGCGTGGACGTTGGTCGCTGGTTCCCAGGAACGGTCCTCCGGCCCATACCCCTTCCAGTCTATGAGATACTGCAGCTTTCCCCTGCGGTATCGGGAGTCCAGAATGCGTTCCACCTCGTACTCAGGCTCTCCCTGAACCAAAACTGGCTGCGATCGGGGACGGTTCGGGTGGAACTCGTCGGGTGGGGCCACCGGACTCAGAAGGGACCTGTGGAATACCGGGTGAACCTTCAGGGTTGCTGGCAACCGGAGACGGAATGCCACCGGCGAGACCTGGTGCACGATGGGAAACGGGCCGGTGAAACGGGCGTCCAGCTTCCGCGAAGGTCGAGAAGGGTGGAGGTGGCGAGTGGAGAGCCATACCAGGTCACCGACGTGGAGTTCCGGCCCCACCTGGCGGTGGCGGTCGGCCTGGACCTTGTACGCCTCCTTGGCCTTACGCAGCTGCTCCATCAACAGCTGTTGCTGGGACTGGAGCTCCTGAAGCCACTCTGTCACCGCAGGGACCGCAGATGCCGGCAGCACATCCGGGAACAACCGTGGATGAAAACCGTAGCTGGCCTGGAACGGGGTCTGCTGGGTGGACGCATTCACCGCGTTGTTATAAGCGAACTCCGCCAAGGCTAGGTGGTCGACCCAGTCATCCTGCTGGTAGCTGCAGTAACACCGGAGGTACTGCTCCAGCACCGCGTTCGCCCGTTCCGTCTGGCCATCAGTCTGTGGGTGGTAAGCAGATGAGAGACAGACCTCTGTTCCGAGGGCCTGGTGCAAAGCACGCCAAAACCGGGACGTGAACTGAACGCCACGGTCGGACACCACACGCTCAGGTAGACCATGCAGGCGGAAGACATGCTGAAGGTACAGCTGAGCGGTTTCCTTAGCTGAGGGTACGGATGGGCAGGGGGCACAGTGCACCATCTTCGTGAAATGGTCGGAGAAAACTAGAAGGCAGGTGTAGCCCCGAGACGGGGGTAGCTCCACTACAAAGTCCAGAGAAACTGTGTGCCAAGGACGTGGTGGAACCGGCAACGGCTGAAGAAGGCCGGGGGGTCGCCCGGTAGGCCCCTTGGCCCGCCTGCAGACATCACAACCAGCGACGTAGCGAGCCACGTCAGCCTTCAGACGGGGCCACCAAAACTCACGGCTTACCAGATGGGTGGTCCAATACCGCCCAAAGTGCCCCGCTGCTGGAGCATCATGGGTCATCCGGAGAACCTCAGCCCGCAGCGGCCCTGGTGGGATGTACAGGCGCCCGTGGTGCAGCAGAAGACCCTGATGCAAGACCAGCCCTGGATACTGAGGGCATGACCCTTCGGCCAGTTCCCGGAGTCGTTCCTGGGCCCAAGCGTCGACCCGCTGCTGTTCCCGCACCCGAGCCTGCAGTGGCTCAACCTCCTGGGTGGCCAGGAATGCAGCTGGTGGTAGAATCGTGGTGGGTACTGCTTGCTGTACCGTGTCTGCGTTGTCTTCAGGTTTCCGGGACAGGGCATCCGCCTTCTGGTTTTGGGAGCTAGGGATGTAGCGGATCCGGAACTGGAACCGGGAAAAGAACAACGCCCACCGGATCTGCCTTTGGTTCAGCTTGCGGGTGGTCTGGAGGTACTCCAGGTTCCGGTGGTCGGTTCTCACCTCCACCGGGTGTCGTGCCCCCTCAAGATGGTGGCGCCAAACCTCAAAGGCCACCTTGATGGCCAGTAGTTCCCGCTCCCACACGGTATAGTTACGCTCCGCTGGAAGGAGCTGGCGGGAATAAAAGGCGCAGGGTAAGAGTGGCGCTTCCGGTCCGCACTGCTGAGACAAGACGGCACCGAGAGCCGTACTGGAGGCGTCAGTCTCTACCACAAAGGGTCGAGAAGGATCCGGATGCTGCAAGATTGGCGCTCTCTGGAAACAGGCCTTCAATCCTTGAAATGCCTCCTCTGCCTCCTTGTCCCAGGAAAACGGCGTCTTGGGGCGCAGTAGCCGGGTCAACGGGGTGGTGCGATGAGCATAATCTGCAATGAAGGTCCGGTAATAGTTGGCGAACCCCAGGAAACGCTGTAGGTCCTTGCGGTTCCGAGGTGCCGCCCATTCTCGAACCGCTGCCACCTTCCCAGGATCCATCTGCACCCCACCTGGTGAGAGTCGGTGACCCAGGAAGTCCACTGACCGCTGATGGAACTCGCACTTGCTGAGCTTTGCATACAAACGGTGCTCACGCAAGCGCTGCAGCACGGTCCGGACATGACCCTCGTGGCGCGCCGGGTCACGGGAGTAAACCAGAATGTCATCCAGGTACACCACCACGTACTTGTCTAGCAAGTCCTGGAACACGTGGTTGATGTACCGTTGAAACACAGCAGGCGCGTTGCACAAACCGAAGGGCATAACCAGGTATTCGAACTGCCCGTACCGGGTCCCGAATGCTGTCTTCCACTCATCCCCGGCTCGGATCCGAATCAAATTGTAGGCACCCCGGAGGTCTAGCTTGGTGAACACCTGCGCCCCTTGCACCCGCTCCAGCAACTCCGAAATAAGGGGCAAGGGGTACCGGTCTGGGATGGTAATTTTGTTCAGGGCCCGGTAATCATGGCAAAGGCGGAGCTCCCCACATTTCTTTTTAACAAAGAGCACTGGCGCAGCAGTGGGCGAGGTCGAAGGCCTAATGAACCCACGCTCCAGGTTCTTGCGCAAGAAGTCCTGCAAAGCCTCGCGCTCTGGCTCTGTTAAAGAGTATAAGCGACTCACCGGTAGGGGCGCTCCGGGCTGGAGGTCTATGCCGCAGTCAAAGGACCGATGCGGCGGCAGCTGGTCGGCCCCCCGTTCCTCGAACACGTCGTGATAGTCCCGGTACTCAGCGGGGAGCGTTGCAGCAGCCTCCTCAGTGGGCGCAGCTGCTAGCATTTCAGTCTCAGCAGGAGAACTTGGGTCTGGGAAGTGTACAGTCCGTTTGACCCAGTCAGTCTGCACATTGTGAGCCTCCAGCCAGTCCATCCCAAGCACCAGGGGGAACCGGGGCATGGAGGCAATATCCAAAGTTCGCATCTCACGGTGCTGCTGGAGGCACAGGACCAGGGGCTGAGTCTCCTGAGTAACGGCACCCGAACGCAGGAGCCGCCCGTCGATTGCCTCCACCTGTACCGGTTCTGGCTTGTTCTGAAGTGGCACCCGATGATGGGCAGCAAAAGCAGCGTCCATATAGGAGCGGGTTGCCCCCGAATCCACTAGAGCATGGGTAAGAATCCAGGGTCCACCTGGAGGGTATAGACGTACCGGAACCATAAGGTGTTGTAGTTCAATTGGTGCGGCCCCATTCTGTGCTGTTTGGGACCCCAGGTAGCCAGGGCCATCAGCTACTGGGGTTGGCGGTTTTCCCTGTGGCTGGCGTTTCTCAGGACAGGACCGGGCATAGTGTCCGCTTCCGCCACAATAGAGACATAGATTCCCCTCCCGACGCCGCGACTTCTCTGCGGGGGAGAGGCGTGGCCGCACTGCCCCAAGCTGCATAGGTTCCTCCAATGACTCAGCTGTGCCTGTGGGGCTGCTGGTAGAAACTGGTGCCGAGAACTGAAAGTGCCGGCGGCCCCGAGCCTGACGACGGTCCTCTAGCCGATCGTCTATCTGTAGACTCCGTTGAATGAGGGTGTCTAGTGTGGTGGGGCGTTCCATAGTGGCCAGCTGGTCCAGTATCTCGTCTGAAAGCCCCTCGAGATACTGGTCCCGAAGAGCAGAGTCATTCCAGGTCAAGTCCTGTGCCAGCAGCCGGAATTCCGTGGTGTATGCGGCCACCGTGGACTTGCCCTGTTTCAACCGCCGAATCGCCCAGTTGGCTTGACTCCCCTTCTGGGGGTTGCCGAACGCGGCCTCCAACAGATTGCAAAACCCCACATAGTCCACCAGCAAAGGGGAGTCCTGCCTGAGCAGCGGCAACGCCCACTTGGCCGCCTGGTCTTTTAACAAACTAATCAAAAAGTGCACCTTGGTGCGGTCGTCAGGGAAGTTCCGGGCGCGCCCCTGAATGTACAGCTTGGCCTGGGCAAGAAACATGGGAAAGCTGGCCGGGGGCCCCATCAAATTTCTCAGGCAAGGCCACTGGGTACTTGCCAGGAGCCGGGGCGTCGGCCCCAGGAGCCGGGAGGGCGTCCAACCGCTGCTGAAGTGCCGTAACCGCATTACTGAGCTGCTGCACGGTGTGCGTCAAGGCCTGGTTCTCCTGGGCTATTGCCAACAGTCTAGCCGCTTGGTCGGCCATGGCCTCTGACTCTTCCCGAACGCACCCCAACAAAGAGGGAGTGCGGGTGTGGCGGGAGCAAACTGTGCTGGTCCCGGGGGGGGAAGGTACTAATACCGTAGCCGAAGTTCAGTCCAGAGTCACTAGCAGGGTAGACAATCACTAGATGAGACGCGAGGTCCGAAACAGGGAGCCGGGCGGGGGAGCAGGAACGCTGGTAGGGCAGCAGCAGGAAGCCAGGCGGGTAACAGGAACACTGGTAGAGCAGAAGCAGGGAGCCAGGCGGGGAACAGGAACACTGGTGGGTCAGCAGCGGGCAGCTGGGCGAGGAACAGGAACACCGGAGAGTCAGGAGCAGGAAGCCGGGCGTGGAACAGGCACACTGGGAGTGCAGATCTAGGTCTGGGGAAAGCAGGTACTCCACAACGACGTTGCTCCCGCAACCTGGGACCGGGCTGCCTGACCTTTATCTTCTTCTAAGGCCGGGGGCGGTCCCGGCCCCCAGGAGCCCCGCCTCTCTTGGCCTTAAGGCGAGCACTCCTCCTGGGAGAGACCAGTTCCCTTCGCCTCTCTGCCCTAAGCCTCTGCAGTTCAGGAGAGGCCGAAGGGTTACTGGGCCCCGGGGGAGGCTCACCTGTAGCCACTGAGTCCTCCAGCACCTCTGGGGCCAGAATGGTCTCACCTGGTGCCTGCCCCTGAGGATCTGGCACAGGTGCAGGCTCCTCAGCATCTAGGCCTTGCC